>NW_008237222.1:9594730-9626639 GCF_000691975.1 Corvus brachyrhynchos
GGTTCCCTCTCCCTACTCGTTCTTTCCCCTCTCCCCTGTGTGTTCCCCACCAGGGGGGGGTCTGGGTTTGTGCGAGACCACAAGACCTGCGGCCCCTTTGGCCCGGGGCTGTCGATTTACCCGAGAAGAGTCCCAAATAAGCAGCTGTTTGTGCTCTAGCTGGAACGCTGGAGGCTTTCTAAGAATGGCGCTTTTCTTACATGAGGGTTGTTTTTTTTTAATTTAATTTTATTTTTATTGGTACATCGAACCAGCCTACAGCATTGCTGGCGTCTTTCCACCAGGTGTCTGGGGCTTAGAGAAAAATTCAAATGAATCTGAAAATTGTGAGACAGTTTCCCTCCCGTTCTCCCAAATAAAATATGAGAAAGAATTAGTACAAACTATCCAGGAAGGGATTCAAGATGGAAAAAGAAAAGCACCTTCACTCCACCAGAGTGGTGAGGACCCAGAAAGGCCTTCCGCAGTCACGAAGGAATCAAAGCAGCTGGAATATGAAATTTGACTGGTTTGAGAACCAGCTTCTGAGATGTGGTTACTACCCTCAGCAAGGAACTTGACCCCATGATCCAAAACATCCCTTCTAATACTCTTCCTAAAAAATAATAATTTGCCTTTCTGTACACCAAAAAAAAAAAATTTCAAGTACATTGCACACAATAAACTACTCTGCTTCACAGCACTCTTGTAGGTATGAGTCCCTATTCCCATTCTACAGGGTTTGCTCTAGGGGTCATACTTTGAGCTGGCAGCACTTGCTCGATCGTGAGACCCAGAGCTCCCCACCACCATCCAGCACTGCTTTGCTCACTGAAGTCCCCCATGACACTGATCCTGTTAGGAATTGAGAGAAGGCTGTCTGCAAATACAAGAGGCTGCTTTGCAAGATCCAGGGAATACCAGTTCTGGATGTTATTTTAAAGCAAGTATATGGTATGAGGAAACAGACATGGAACTGGGGTGGTTAGGTTTTAAGCTATCAGTGTTTGACTATTATAATTATTTACTTAAACTCCATTTAGTCTTGATAAGTAGTCCTTTACTTTTAGAAGAACCCAGCTGAACTTACTGAAAGATTTTCTACTCACCTGACTTACAAAACAATCGTTTTCTGTCTGAATAAATAGAGAGGACTGACTGACGCTCATGCTTTCGATGTAGAAAGCAAAACCTAGACCCAAATCTACTTGCTTTTCTTATGCAAATCTTTTCACAGGATTAGAAGGGAAAGTAAACAGCAGTCCAACCTTAACATCTTTTTTCTTTTTAGAGGCAGTCTGTTGTATAAATCTGAAACAGAAACTGTTTTCATTTGAAGATCAAATAGAAGTTATCTAGTGAAGCTGACAAACAGGGCAGAATCATCTGTTTGCATTTTTGGGGAAAGGATAGCTCTGGTTTTGTTTCAAGACAAGTAACTTTTAAATAATATTTAACGAAATAATTGACCTTGATGTTTAAACTACAACTTCCTTCACGTCATTAAGCTCACTGTTTTTAAAAAAAATTGTTTAGTATCTGAACTCTGGCGTTCATTCTGCTAATCTCATAATAACATTTGTTTCTTGTGGAATTTTGTTTGATGAACTCATTGGTGAAGGAGGAGAGAAAGAGTTCAGAACAACACAAGCTTTACAGCTCATTTATACTTTTTCTCTCTGAAAAATAGCAAAATCACCCATATGCAGGATGACTTTTCAGGAATAATTTTTCAGATGGATGGATCAAGAAGAAACTTTCTACAGCTGAACCATAAGCCTTGGGACAGACTGTTCTTTTAACATGTATTCTGACTTTTTAAAAATATTGTGGTCCTTGACTACAAAAAAATGATTTTGTGGAGTTTTTCCTTATGATAACTAGGCTCTGAGTCTGCTTTTGAAATGTGAGAGAAATTGAACTAACTCCATAAGGTGTGTCTATCACATAAAGCTTTTAGGACAGCCTGATTCACACTATACTCTGCTCTTTGTTCACCTGACAGATTTCCAAATGCAGAAAGAGGCACATATCTGGGGACTGCTATTATCTAAGCTAAATATGTACATTTTGGATAAGTTCTATTTTGTTTGAATACTCACAGTTTCTGTTTGGGGATCTTAAGCATGAAAGGATTCCAGTGATGCGCATTTTATTAACTATCCATCATTCTTTGTACATGCACAAAGGTGCATAGACATACACATTTACTAGTCTCTCTGCTCTGCAAGACTTCAGAAAATTACATGCAAAGTTATTTCAAATAAAAGCAAACAAGCAACCAGGCAACATACACATTACCATACAAGAAAATAGGGAAACAAACATGGTGGGGAGAAATAAAAGCAATAAATGAACAGAGTTTAACTTAAATTTTATTTGTTTGTAAATGAAAAATACTATGGCAGCAGTGGAATTTTTTCCAGTTATGTGATCCTTGAATTACAAAACACTGATATCTACCAAAACACTGTTGTGTACCCTGCACGTTGTGTACTCACACAAAGATGAAGGCTCTTCCTTTTTTCCTGCTGGCACACATTTTTTCTCTCCAGTGAGTTCCTACTTTCAACATGTGGACATATGAGAAATCAGGTTGCTTTCCTCCCAACAAAGGACACATAGTTAACATTTCCACTGATAAACAACGTTTGAATTCCCACCACAGGGTACAAACTGTCAGCTCAATAATGTTTAAAGACCTGGAATCTAGAGAGCATGGTGGTGTTACACAACTGGAGATGTGACATTATCTGGCAATCTGAGCAGGGTCACACTGGTCATGGGACAATACAAATTCTGTGTCAGACATCATGTTGCTGAAGGTTGTCTCAACTTCACACGAGTGTCATGCAGTGCAAGCATGAATAAATTGTCAGAGTCATCTCCCATCTCATCATTACCCTCTGTCTCTTCTTCTTCCCCTATGGCATAATTGGCATAGGACATCCCTCAGAGCATCCCATTGCAGTCCCTCAAGCTCCTGTCCCCAAGTGACTAACTGGTGACAAGCTGTGTGTGACACAGAGCTGCACCTGCGTCACAGCAATGATGTGTTTGCAGGAGGTACAGCCATGGGGCACCTTCTGTTCCCCACTTAATAAAATCCCCCACTGTGACTCAACACCAGCAAGTGAAGGGAGAAGGTTATTGTGCAGCTCCCCTACACAGGTTGCCTCTGTGCCTGCCAAGTTACATTTTTACCACTTATGCAGCTACTGCTCTTCACTTTTAGATGGAATGAGAACGTGGCACCTGGGCATGGCAGTTCTTGACCTAAGATACTACAGATGCTACATCAGAGTAGCAGCTGTTGTTCAGCTGTAGTTACTTGCAGAAGCTACTGGCTCTACTATTTTTTTTAATTATTTTTATATTTTTTTATATTATGAGGTACAAGGAAAATAGTACAACAACTCAGCAGTGAACTGGATGTTGTGCCTGCTACAAGTCACATCAGACCTATAGCCTGTGTGTTTTGGGGCACGCAGTCGACACCTAAGCTGATACATATTTTTCCAACAGCCAAACATAGCTTGCAGCACACGGGCAGAGACAGAAGATGGCATTTCTTTCATACAGGGCATACATGCTCACTCCATCTTCTGTTTCTCTGATGGTGATTTGTGAAAAACCAACCTGGCATATTGCCTCAGCCCAGGGACTAAACTTCACCTCCTCAGCACAGGTGTTAAGCAGGCAGCTGTGCAAAACCAGGCTTCTCTGTGAGACTGAATGCACTGTTCTTCCCTGTTCTCCTGAGGATGATTTACCTTGAGACTGTGCTGGACCGTGGGAATTCTCTCACCCCAGTATTTATATCAACCCCCCTCACTCTTGTTTTGGGAACCAGAAACAGTGATTGTGTCCTAAATTTCATCGGTCTCTGGTTGTCTTGCTTTAGAATCTTCTATCCTAAAAATCTTTTCTTACAGTTATTCTTTGTATCCTCTGCTGAACTGGTTCAGAGGATTTCTGCACACTGCAAGACAGGCACTGAATATTTCCACCTGTGCTAAATTCAGTGGTTCTTATGGAGATCATGTCAGTCAACTTGTAAAGAGCTTCAGGTTCTGTAGGTAACATGAGCTTAAACAGTATCTGCCTGGATACATCTCCTTACGTTTTCCTCCAAACATACCTGCGGGTCTGTCAGAGAACCCTGGGGAAGCTGTAACCACAATGGAGGCACTAAGAGTGTGAACCCAGAGAGGATTAAGACTGCTAACCACTGCAGCATGTCCCTGCTGCCTGCGCCTTACTAAAGCACAAAAGTCTTGTGACTGGCATGTCCTCCACTTCACTGGGTTATACGACACATGCCAGAAAATGTGTCAACCCACTCCCCAACTCTTCAGCATTATTAGCCTGGGGAGGGAAACACAGCCAAAGAACACGCACACAACTTTGACAGGTTCTGCCTAATCCACCCACATAATGACATTTCTTATGCTAAGTGCCAGAGCGGTGTAGGGAGGCCACTGTCTGTACCAGCTGCTGGCAAGTCAAAGTTAGTTTCATGGTTATGTTTAAGATATAGCCTGATGTTTCGTTAAGAAGTCTTTGTCTCCTGCGGTGCAGCACTCAGAGAATGACATCAAAAGCCTTCCTAATTCACCCTCTGGGTCATCTGATTATAGGCATGGCACAGAGCCATGCTGCCCCGGGAGACCATGAGTCATGATGACATCCATGACTCTCCTCTTGTTCCATGGAAGGAAGTAGTGTGCCCTCAGCATGAAACAACCAGGAGTAGATTACATCCTTCCTCCTGTCAGCTTAGCCCCACTGGCTGTTTGGGCAGGTATTGGGGAGGCAAAAGCAGCCTCTGATTTCCCAGCCTTACTTCTCCCCACCCCTACCTCAGGGAAGCTGTTCCTCCCCATGCTGGGACATGCCATGTGGGCAAACCACATGAGAGGGTTTTGCTCAGCCAGGAAAGGAAGAGGACTCTCTGGATCTCTTCTCCAGTGTGGTGCAGTTACATCACGTGGTGAAACATCCATCCCTCCTCCAACAGTCCAGGCGTATCTGATCATGAGGATGCTGTGTGTTCTCCATCCCTTGGCATTTATCCTTGCAATTAGTCTATCTGTTTCTGATTTATTTATTTTCAGGCAGTCTTCTGCACCCTTGCTCCCTCATTTGGGCACATGGGGCAAACCACAGACTTGCCCTTAAACTACACAGAAAAATAAAATCAGAAACAGACTAACCACAAGAATCAATAGCAAGGGGCAGAAAGCACATGGTTGGATACTGGAGCTTCCTTCAGAGATCCATCTGCATCAAAATGTGATGTAACTAGCCTGACATACCACATCTGCAAAAGGGGGTAACAGATTCGTCTTCGTAACCTGACTGGCAGGGTGAAACTCCGCTGGCTCGGAGAAGCCAAGGCATGTTTAAAAATCACTTCTAAGGAAGAAAAATAAGTCCATTTCATGTTCACAGAGCTGAAGCAATCACTTTCAAGTCTGACGTGATTCCTGTTAATGTTATTGTTACTTCCTAGAATTTAGGCTTGAGTTTGGCAGAAGTCGAGAAGCCAAGGCATACACAGAACCATTTGTGAGAATCAGTGTGTCTGTGTGCATGGGCCAATTCTTTTCTGAATAAACACCAGTCCCTGGGCTGCTGGGTATAGTGTCGATATAGGATGGCAGTCAGACATGTAGGCTCATACCCATGAGGCAAGGCTATTTAGGGATGCAAGTTACCTTTTCTCCCTACAAATAAACACAACCAGATGATTTACCACACCTCTCAGTGCCATTAAAATATCTGTGTTACATTCCAACTGTTCCATGTTTATGTCCCAAAAGTAGCATCATTGCCTGGGAGAGAGTATCAAGGCATTAATCAAAAATAGATGAGCAGTACAAGAAATGAAGGAAAAGCAGAAGAGTATAAATATCTTCCTGCATATCCAGAATACAGGGGCTGTCTGAAAACCTTGTGATTAGAGTCAATACACTAGATCCAGCCACACAGACAGTGTGCACTGCTGTCATTCCTATACTGTACATCTCATTTGATACCCTGTGATTCTGCAGCCCTTCATCAGGTGAACGATGTGAAGTGGTTGTTCATGAGATAGATCAGACAGTACAGAAACCCTCCAGACAGAAACCTCGGCTTGTTTCTGACTAGGAAGAATAAATCTTTTCTTTTGGAATCCGTAGAAATACAGACGCAAAAGCAGGACACGGATAAATGAGAGAAGATAAGGTGTTGCTCCTGCAAGCAGAACATCCTGTCTTCAGAATGGGTGAGTACTTCCAAACTTTCTAAATATTTAATTGCCATCCAAGTAGATCATAGATCTGTCCCTCTCCTTCCCAGATACTTTCCAGCATTCTAAGCCATAATAGAAGAAGGCAGAAAGCAGAAGTTTGCTTTGAAAGGGAGATTAAAAAAATAAAGGGGAAAAAAAATAAACCTGAGGATGCCCTGAATTCTGTAATCAACCTCCTGGACACTGCCACAGAATTTTGTACAGCTCCATGAAGATATGGCTGATTTTCGTTGATCATTAGCAGAACCTGAGGCAGCTGTATAAACAGCAGATTTCTACACCTACAGGTCTTCATTCATTTCCTCCAGTGAGGTTTTTAATTTGACTGGCAGCTAGCCTATCTGGGCAGCTGATAAGAGAAGAAAAAATTCACCTTCCAGTCCTTGCATTGCCACTGCCTTTCCTCTGGTTCTCATCATAGAAGTGTACAAAGAATTAAAGAGCTCTCAATACATTTGTAGCCAAATATTTACCCTAAGTGAGGGAGATTATATTTGCTTATTGTACCCATTGCCATGCTGGCATGTGTTCAAGACTGTCTAATTCCTTGGAGTGCTATTGAATGGTTTAAAAAACCCTTTGTTTATAATAAACTGTTTGCCAATGAGTGCACGTCCAGTGTTTTCCAGGATATAGGAGTTCCAGAGCTCACACGCCTGGTGTTTGGGCACTTGATGTTGTCTCACTTCACAAACAGAGCACTGGGGACAGTTCTGGGATGCAGCCAATTTACCTTAGTCTCTTGGAGGGTTATTAAGAGTATTTTGAAATTCTCTTAGGCATTTCATGGAGAGAAAATATAATTAAACCATGTTCAGAGGAAACATTCTTCAAGGAAATACAACTTCATCTTAATCAGCTTTCTTTTTTGAGAGCATACTTATTTTGACAACATTTTTAATGGAGACAAATTAAAATATTATTTACAGTAAATTATATTTAAATTCTTGTTTTCCATAAAGTGAAAATATATAAGTAGTTCCTTGTTTTGTTTAATCTTGTATTGAA
Source organism: Corvus brachyrhynchos (assembly GCF_000691975.1). Classification (NCBI taxonomy): domain Eukaryota; kingdom Metazoa; phylum Chordata; class Aves; order Passeriformes; family Corvidae; genus Corvus; species Corvus brachyrhynchos. Next base: position 9,602,016 of record NW_008237222.1, read on the forward strand.
CTTTATATAGCATTCATATATTTAACATTTCTCCTACTAAATTGAATATTTTAATATCATTATAACTTTTGGGCTTTCTGGTGTGAGAATGATTTGACACTTATGGAACACTTCCACCATGCCAAATATATTTTCTTGGAATTTTCAGTCCCTGAAAACTTCACCACCTTCTCTTTTTCCCCAAGTGCTGGAATTTCCCATAGGATGGAAATTCTGTTTACTGACCAGCTCTGCTAAAAGTTCTTTCTCTATCAAAAAGAAAGGGGGGAGGGTGTCACAAATACACAACTGTAAACTTGTCAGGCTGCATTTCTTATTGTTGGCTCATATGTTGCCCTCTTTTGGTAGCTTTTGTATTGTACTACACATAAAATATTTAACAACTGCTGTAGCAACTCAATATCCAAAGGAGACTGAGTGCTGAATGTTAAAACTAAATAAATGCATGAAAAGAGCAGTAGGTTGCAAGTTTGGCAAGTAAAGATCTTATAGAGACATCCTGCTGGGAGAGGAAAAGCACTAGGGAATTAATAAAGCAGTACAACATAAATCTGTACTGTAGAGGTTAATGAGAAAGAAGAAAAAGAAGAAAGATCTGTAGATACTCACGTGAATAATTTAACCCTATATCCTGACTTCAATCCTATGATGAGAAACCCAACTTTGAAAAATCTGTTCAGTCAAGATTTGTAAAGGGAAACTCTGCCCTAATCATCACTCATTTGGTCTTTCCCTGTTATTTATTTCATAATCTATGAAAGGGTTTTATTAAATTCTTGTGGGTATTGACTAGTAAAGCCCAGAAAAGTGCCTGCTAATTTTCCAAGACTAAATCCCTACTGAAGTCAACACTTTCTTCATTAATTTATTTCTGAATGATGAAATTAAATATGCAGTGATTTGCTAATACTATCTACAAAATCATGTGATACTTACAGTATTATAAGCCTAGAATAATTATTTAAGAAAAACCCTGAAGTGTTAATTTTTCCAGAAGAGAGTTTTTTCCTACTATTTCTGAGTAAAAATTCCAAAAAAACCCTTCTCAGTCTGTGCCAATGATTAAGAGTCTAAAGAGATGGGTATTCGTCTCAACTTCCCTAAACAACTGAGTGCTAACTCCCCCAAAATACCATTCTTAGAGAACAAACTGCTCTCTACTTCAGATAATTCTCAGTTATAAGCACAATAAAAGGTTACACAGAAGAGATATTCCCACCGTATCTGTGATCCTAGTTCAGCATTCCACAGCCCTGTTCTTTAAAGATTAATTTTCTTTGGTTTGAAAACCAGCATCAGGAATTCAGGAACTCACAGGAACTGTTTTATGAACAGTCACAGAGACGATTTCAGAGCTCAGAAGGGAACTGTTCCTCCCACCTTGAATTGTGAAGGTTCTGTGGCAACTATAGGAATTCTTGGGATAGGGAAGAACTCCCAGCCTTCCAATGTAAAGACATACATTCTCTGGTGCTCTATTCAAACCTATCCTAAAACCCCCAGCAATATGATCTCCACTTGAAAGACCATCTGACAGCCTTCCAATTTTCACCTTAAGAAAAAGTACATCCAAAAGGCATGATTTCACTGCCATCCTCCCTCTGTTATATAATGTTGTCTGGTTTAAGACTTTGCAGTCCTTTGTTCCATGCCTAAGAATGCAGAAGCCCAGCCTTATGGTAATAAATGACTGCCTGCTGATTTTGATGAAGCCAATATGCACCTCTTGGTGGCCAAGGGCTCACAGACTTTGGTCATGTTTCCTCACAGATCTAACCAAACCCCTCCTGCTCCAGGCTAATGAAGTGCTTTAACATGTTCACCATTTAATCTGATATGTAGTTCCTTTGTTAAAGCCATCTAGCAGGGCTGTAAAGGGAGCTGTAAATCTGCAGCACAGCTCATACAGTTTAAGTTAAGTTTATGCTTAATGAGATGTTTGGTTTGAGCCTGAGTCTTTCCCCCAAGTGTTTTTTCCAGCCGTTGAATCGTTGTGGGATTTCTTCCAACTCCTTCTAGTCAGTCAGTGGTGGCAATATTGAACAGATTTGAATGTAATAGCACAGATCTTTTACACAGGCACTCTTACCTCCTTTCTTCATAGTACATATCTGTACATGCACAGCTTTTATAACTGCAAATTCATCTCTCTCCCCCTCTGGTCTTCATCTCTCTGGTCTTCTCTCCACTATGCCTTGAAACTCTATCAGAAATACTGATGGCCAGTATATGTACATTCCAATAAGTCCTGGGTTTGTTTTCCCTTTTTTTTTTTTCCTGAATTGTTTGGGTGATTTTGTGCTCAGCTTTCTAATATCTCCCATTCCTTTGATATAATTTATCTGCTGTCCTCTGTTTGCATTCTTTCCTGGTTTAGTATCATCAACACATTTCACTGTTTTGCTGTTTACCTCTACTTTGAGATTACCATGGAGATATTAAATAGAACAATGTCTGTCAAAAGTCCCTGACATGACCCACAAGACATTTCCACAAGCTACAACAATTGATCGTTGCTCTTTGTTTACATTCTTTCTCCCATTTTAGTCTACACAGCAGTGTTCCCCGCCAAAACAATTGAAGTTCTTTCTCTCAACATGAATACCTGAAGCAGTATCAAATGACATATTCAGTGCTCCATATATGCACTCATCCACATTCCTACATGTTGTGTATCTCTCTGTTCACTCACTTACCATACTGTTCACTCACTTATCATACTGCCTTGCTTGCTGAGTGCCAACTTGGAGCATCCTGACCATAGCCTACAGCCTTGGTTCCCGAATCTGTAATATACAGAATTTATATACTGCATACTAGCATGAAAGGCACATACAATAAGTTTTACTTTTTATTAGACCATACTACTTGCTGTTCCTGATGCTGTTTGCCTCAGTTTCCTTGGGATTAGTTGCATGACTTAGCTGTAAGAAATAAACAGAACTTGGCCTAAAATATTAAAGACATTGTCCTTGATTTATTACCTTTGAGGTCAGAAATGACCATTAACTATCCTGTATAACCTTCTCAGTCACAGGCATTACCCCATTCCCTATATACAGAGCCCAAAAATTTCTGCTTGGCTGACATGTGTTTTCCAGAAAGGGATTCAATTTTGATATGTACACAATTGCTTTCTTGGGCAGTTTGTTTCAGCAGTTCATCACACTTACTGCTACAAATCCAAGCCTTAACACTTGCTTAAATTTACTTGGCTTACATTTCCACCCACTGATTCTTGTAATATATTCATCTGATGTAAGACACTTCTTTTCTTGTTGTGAAGGTAATTATACACTGTAATCCAGTCATCTCGTTTTGGTAAGGGAAACAAAACATACTTTCCAATCTGCAAGTGATTCGTATGCTTTTTCTCCCACCCTTTTTCAGACTTCTAGCACCCACTGTGCTGCAACACACCCCAGCCATGTAAGTCAACTCATATATCCCTGCTAACTTGTTCAAAGAAGACATTATCCCTTTTCCACACTATCAGATTGAATCCTGTGTCCAGTTGCTTTCCCACAATGATACCATGGACTTTTCAAGCACCACCCTTGGGATATGATTTCCATTGCATCAATACAGAAACCGTTTGTGCATGATTTAAAATTCATTTTTTCTGCAGAGGTCATGCTTACTGAATATGTGCTGCTCCACCTTCAGAATTTATTTATCATTCCACCAATTTTAATTTCCTCCCTAATTTACTAAGCATTGTTTAACTAGGGATGTATTTGTCTCTCAACCATTAAGGACAGTTCCATGGCCTGCCAAGCGTAACACCCATTTCTGCAAACTCTCTTTCCAGAGTTTTTCTTCAGAGCTGACAGCTGCTTTTTGACACCTATCAGTTAGTTCTTAATCCACTCAGCAGTCACTCAATATCTATCGTACAGCACTCGTTTTTATTAAATGCTTAAACAGAGGAGACAAACAAGTGTATTTGAATGCTGAAAAAATGGACGCAGAACTTAAACCCTGGAAAGTGTTAAAAAGCCTAATCCCAACTGGTGCCTAAACACTTATAAGCACGCAGACTTACGTGACTCATTGTAGGTCCATAGTTATGAAACCTCATGCTTTGTATATTTTTTTGTTGATATTAATTTCTCTTATCTATGAAAGACAAATCTTAGACTGTTGGATAGACCACACATTGTCTTTTGTACTCACACACACAAAGCTTTCCTTTTGTTTCTCTGCATCTCCACAGGTAACTATTCTTTTTCAAAAATAATTGGCAATGTCAGTGTGAATCTTTTAGATACTACTTGTCATATTATTGAGTTCAGATTATGCAGCTTTGGTGACTTTCATCCATATATTCAAATATTCCCTCATCTGTTTCTATCAATAGGATTTATTTATTTGTGTCACAGTGTTTCTTTCTTGTTAATTGCTTCAAGTTATTTTATGTAATTAAAGACAGATGGTAAAGCAAAGTTCACTATCTCATCCATTTGTTAATCGTTGGTTTATGCAGCTCTATAAATGTAGCAGGGATGTTATGATTTTGGTGTTTTGTGTGCTGTGCTTTAAATTAAATACTGGGACCAATTCCGAGTTACACTGAAGCCAATGACAAAAGCTGCCATTGACCAGGATCTCACAGTGGGAGACCATGGATGAGGAAAGCTGTGAGCCAGCTCAGTGTGGTGTTTACACTTTACAGAGGCACACAGCTCACTCACTCCTACACCCAGGTCTCACCACGGACCTTTGCATCAACAGCTTCCACAACGTGTCAGGTGCAAATGAGCAGCCAGGTCAGGGCACTGATGAAGAGGTTTATGGAAACCCATCACTGGTTTCAGCATTCTTTGGGCTTTTTCTATTTAAGGGGAATTTTTTTTCCATATGCGAGGGAGCAAAACATCTGTTTTCATTAAGGACATCTTGTTCTTCAGATTAGAGGAAATCACCAGAAAAGGAATAACAAACAAAGGCCTCCAGAGGGAAAAGAAGCCCGCCACGTGCTCCCTTGGGCAGCCATCTTGAACTGATCCAGAGCATTGGCAGCCTGGGAGCAGCCCAGCCGGATCCCGGATCCCAGCACAGATCCCTCTCTCCTGCACAGTCCAGGCACCACTCACTTCACACCCAACCTGTTCATGGGCTTATTTTACCCCAGCTAACTTTTACCTCCAGATCAATCTGGAGAGTGCTCTCCTTGCCTTGCAGGCTCTAGCATACTTTGTTATTTTGATGCCCTTATCCTTCCTCTTTCATAAAAAAAAGGTTCATGGCATTCTTGCTGGTTTGCCTGTCCATCCCCCGTGCTCCCACACTGGGCAAGTACCTTCTGCACAGGCACCAGCAGCAGCAAGGGGTTTCTAACCAACTTACTTGCTCCCATCTTTCAGTCCAACAAGCAATTTGGCTTTATCTGTTTTGACTCAGTACGAGTCTGCTCCTATTGTTTCTCACATTCTTGCATTTCCACCACAGTATGTGACTGACAGAAAAGCAATTCCTCAATTAGACTACAAGGGGTGTGCTGGGAATCGCAAGTCAGCCTAAGGATTTATGTGCTAGACCAAATTATTGTAACTGACACAACACTTCCAGCAAGTGAGTTGGGAAATACCAGAATCTCCCCCATCCCCTCACCACCACCACCCACTCCCCCCCACCTCCACTCCCCCTTTCTTCCTTGGGAAAGCCAAATTAGAGAGAATAAGGATTCCTCACCGCTACTGTGAGTCATGCTCACATTGAGCACATGGCTGGTGAGGTCAGCAACAAGGGTTACTGGGCTTGAACTACAGAAAAAATGGATTTTTCTAAAAGGCATCACAGTCAGAGCAACATGAAAGAAGAGGAATACAGAAGCCACCAAGGCCCCTAAACCAAAGGTGAAAGGGAAGCACAGACGGACTTTTCAAAAGAATGAGCAGACAGGTGGCATGGGACACTGTGCCCTTTTATTCACCTACCCTTTTGCCCCTTATCATAAGCTTTTATTTCCTCACCATGAATGTTCACCAAAACATCAAATTCTCCTATTTTACTCAGTCTAGGATGGGATTTTTAAAAACATTAGCACCACCTATTCTGGGGAACAAGCAGAGAAGCACATTTGAAAATAACTGAGTAACTTCTGCCAAGCAGGTGTCATGCATAAACCCTATTTAAAATTCAGACATTGAACTTTAAGCACATTTTTAAGTCCTGATAGAGACAATGCAATTTAAGCAAAGTGTAATTCAGCATGTTCTTGACTGAGTGCTTGAATCAGGTCACAAACAATGAAGGATTACCTGCACCAGCAGTCCAGCTGTGGACTGTGGGGTGGCACTTAAACTGCTGAATCTGCTATAGCAAGTGTTTTTTTCCTTTTACTCATTTTTACTTTTTCTTTTTCACGTGTGTTCCTGTAAAACAGGTTTCATCCTTCAGGAAACCATCTGTATTTGGCACCTATTTGGCACATTTTTACCTATTGTAAAAAAACGACAGTTGAAAATTCCAAACTGCTTTAACTATATAGAAAAAAAAAATCTTCTAATTTGATGCTGAAACAGAACTTAAAATATTAAAGGTTGATAGTTCTTTTTTTTATTTCTTTTCTAATTGTTAAATGCTAAAGCATCAAGCAAACACACTTTACAGTCTATTGCATCGGGCTCTTTTTCAGTAGGTTGGCTCCTGCCAACAGCAGGTTCAGAACTGCCAGTTCTAATTAAAAACTTTATTTTAAAGATACATTTCACAGTTTATTCATGGCACCCTGAGAAATTTAAATTACTGGATTGAGCAAATGGATACAGTTTCTTTTCTATTGATTCCCAAGTAATGGCTTTAATTAATTGTTTCAGCAATTCACGATTGATATATTATGGCTGTTGAAATCAATTTCTTCTTTTAGACAAGTCACCCAGAGTGGATTCCCCTAATTGTGCCTATTTTTTTGCACAGGGTTCAGCTACATTTTATTTTCTTTTTTAATTTTGTATTGCATCAGTCCAAAAATGGCCAAGGATTATTCTCCCCTCAAGAATTTCAGTGACAAATCCTTTCAGTAGTCTCAGTTGTAATAGAGAGACAATTGCCATCATAAACTCTGTATAAGTAGCATTGTGAAATCTCTGATTTATAAACATATTGCATAGCAAAAACTATTTTGATAAACCATGCTTTTCCCTGCTATGTCCAGCTCTCTGGTTGCAGAAAAATACAAGTGAAACAGTCTTCTGCCTTCTAGATTTAGTGGGAAAATAGCGCCTTCAAGAGCTGAACACCAGATCTAGAAATGCCACGCCTATGGGTGGCTAAATTTTACTGAGGCTTATTTCTGTGCCACCTCAGGCACACATTGAGTGGAATTACAAAGGAGAAAAATGTAGCCTAGGCTTTTGACTCATCATGTTTTTATAACCATTAATCAAATGCACAGTATATATTCTACTTCAATGACTGCCACTTGTAATCTTGTATCCTTTATAAACTTTTCAGATTAAATATATAGATTGTATGTTCTATTAGGTGATGAAATAATATATCATATATTTATTTTATTATTTGGTGATCATTAGCTACTCTAGAGCATATGAACAGCAGCAAGTCCTCCAAATATCTTGTACTGAGAGTATCATATCAGAAAATATCATTACAATTCACTAGAGCCCTATCTGCATTCTCACAATGATATAAATACACCTCAGATTCTTAGTGAAGTCAGATGCTTGCATTTACCAACAGGTTTTAAGCAGGAAATAGGCTAGAGATTCCTTAAGAGTTTCAGACTACAGGCAGCGTCTTCCTAAGTTTTGTCATTGAGACTCACCCCTGCTTTCTGATCACACAGAAACCTTCTGGTTTTGGTCGCTGAATAACAGCCCTGAGGCAAGCAAAACTGTTAACATTTGAAAGTGCTAGCTAGGAAATATTTAATGCATTTTTAGCTACTTTTAGCACCATTAAACTGTTGGGAAGAAAAAAAAAAAAACAAATCGCAAACAAACAAACAAAAAAGAAGTCAATCCTATCTGATGAGCCAGGTCTTCTACAAACCTCCAGCAGATTCTCCCCAGACCTTTGGTGGTCTACAGACCATAGCTTCAAATCCACTGCAGTGTTAGGGCAGCTGAAAGCTCTCCACACCTGCATGTGTCTTTTTACAGTAAGAGCTGGATCTGGCTTGAAATGCATGATAAAGAAAGACAGATAATTTTGACTTAAGAGACATTTAACAAAACCACCAATATATTCTCTTAATTCAAAGCAGGAATAGGAGGAACATCTCCAAATCCAAAGAATGTATTATATCATCAACTCCTTGTTTTTAAGTGGTTCCAAATCATCAAAAAGATTGCGTAAGAGCAGCTGATTCCCAATATAGATATCCTTTTCTTGGGCACAAATTCATGCCAAGACCCTGGCTGAAATTTTACAAGCGTCTCAGATTGTACTTTAAATAATAGCTATTAGTCATAAGGATTGGCTACCTTTCTTTTCTTTGAAAAGAAGCTATAAATGTATCATCATTTATTCATTTCTGAAATCATCACATTGTTCTCCAAAAGGGTTGGGTTAAATTTACAAAATTTAGAAACATATGTTGCGGGACGTGTTTAGGATGCTTCTACTGCTAAACTCAAGTTTACGAGTATGTGTCCCATCCCAGTTGTGAATTCTGTGAAAAGTATGTTCAGTCAGAAGTAAGAACTTTTCTGCAAATTTCTGAAGGTGAGATTTCCTCCTTATTTACGTAAAACATTTTCTTCTTGAATAAAAACAATCTGATAATTATTTTTATTCTTGCACTGGTGTACCAGTTCCAAGGTCCAGTCCTTAACTAGGACTCCAAGTTAATAAGTGCTTTATCAACAGGGAGGAAGCAAATTTTCCCTGCCCCAAAGGGTTTGTAATGTAAACTCCTAATTTAAAATTCATTAATTTTACACATCACCTTACATAACAATCACAAGGCCATAAAGGAGTGAACACATGCTTGTAATTAAAGCCATGGCAGTCTCATCCCATTGTATGAAAAATAGCTCTATCATAATGGTCCTGAGTTCGTGCCAGAATAGCAGCTAATCATGGAAGAAAGATGATCTAACACTTACAGAACATGAAAATAGAAAAGAAACGTTCTGGTTCCAGCCTATTTTCTCTAGACTTGCTGGGTGATCTTGTGCGTGCTACTTAAGCTTTCCACCCCTCAATTTACCCATGTGCAGAACAGCAATAACAGTATTTATCTGACTCAGAAATGTTTTGTGGGAATAAATTCATAAATCATTAAGTCTCTTACGCACTCTCAACACACTTTCTACACAGCACCCATTACAGACACTCTCAAGAAGCAGACATGAACTACTGATTTTAGCCCCATAATGCTTCTAAAAAGTAGAGGTCAGGGAATATGTGGCAGGAGCAAATAGATCAAACATGATCAAAATCTTTCTATTCCCGTCCTATTTGCATTTCACCTCTAATATGCAATAAGGATAAAGTTAATCAAATTCATGTTGTCACTTCTTGATTTACAACACTTTAACAAATGTATGTTCAGAAACTCAGACCAAGATTTTCTATATAAAACTTGTGGAGAAACTCCTTTGATTCTTAATCTGTATACTGTTAAGAGATATCAAACTCTTTAGAAATTAAAAAGGCCACAATAATACCTTACAAGGAGAGAAATTCTGGTAAATGCTGCTTTGGATGACTTTTCATCTTAAAAGAATGTGGGAATACTGCTCAGTAGTCATAGCATCACTATGCTTGTACCTAGCAGGAAATGCCAATACTAGATCATCAAGGTCAGTAGTCCCATTCATTGACAAAACCATTCATGATATGAGAATGAATGAAGTGTCTTGAAAGTTAGCAGTCTCTGATTCTCTGTGCAAATTTCACAGTTCAGGACAGAGCCAGTCTATCAGTGGCATACTTTCAGCATGTAATCGTCTGTAAAGTCACGTCCCAATAGAGATAATGAGGTCCCATTCATTATTTGCCAAGAAGTGCAGCAATTTAAGCCTGACTCTCTTCTGCTGGAAAATTAAGTGTTTGAAATTTGGACCTGATCCTACCTTCACTGAAGTCAATGATAGGGCACCACTTGATTTCAAGGGAGCAGCAGCAGACTTTTTGTAACGCAGAGATCACATTAAATTCACTTACCCTTCTCTCACAGAGTGAAAAGCAGGTCATGGGTCTGATGTTTGCAGCAATAATGAGGAGGCTTTAGAAACTAAATGGGATGTAGCTGATTATTTTAGCACAAATTAAACTGAAGTACTAATGACTTACCAAGCATTATTCTTATCTGTTGCACAACCAGCACATGATGATGTCCAGAAATAGTGTAAAATACTTCGTTCAGCAAAAGGCTCAAGGGCTGATACTCTGTTCTCTCCCACTGACATAAATCAGGAGGCAACCTCACTAAAGTAATTGAATTACATAAGACTAAAGTTAGTGAGTGGAGAGTTAGACCTGAAAAGGGTCTCTCCAAGCAGTGAAAGGGAAGGTGTCACCTGCCCCCAGCACCATCCATCTGAGTCAAGGACCACCCCAGCCTGCTGTGCTTGTGGAGGGCTGAGCCCCAATAGGGACTGCAGCAGCCCTTCTGTCACAGTCTGTGGTACCTTTGCTCAGGGAAAAAAAGGGTTTGAGACCAGAGAAAAAGCGACTCACTGGGGCCACCCCAAAGGAAGCCACAGGGGAGATCAGGTACTTGGATTTTACTGTGACACCAACTTGTCTCAGTGAAAGCCAGGCCAAGGCACAGGGCTGCTCTGAGCCAGTTTGGCTGGTCAAAGAGCTGACACACAGATTGCAGTGAATACCCTGGAGATATGCTCTCTTTTTGACACTTGTCCTATCTCCCTGATAAACACAGCTTCCACCAGCAGAGAGGCATTGGCTGCTTCTGACATTGGCTCCTAATTTTCCGCATTCAGTGCAAGGTATTCAGTTTTAATGCAGTTAAACTCACATATGTTATTCAACCCGTGGTGAAAATGCAAATTTCTTGGTCCAGCATTCAGCTCCACTCCTTCTTAGCCATGTCACATTCCCCACTACAACACAGCGATGTGCTCTGTGCACTGCCCTGCCATGTCCCCCTTATTGCTCACCAAGACCCTGCCCCCAGTTGCAGGGTGCGACCACAAGTCCCCAGATTGCCCAGAGGAGATCACAGCCCTTGTAACATCCTGCTGTGAGTCGCAGCAGGACACACAGTAAGGCTACAGGTGACCGTACAAGACCCCATCTGACAGTAAGTCAGGGAGCACTGTTCTAACACCAAGAACCAAAAACCAACCTTTGAGCAGGACTCTGAGGCTGACAGAGCTATGCCCTTCCCTATTCAACAAGTGTTTCTACATTCTGAGTCAGAGAGACACCGAGAGTATCACCAAACAGCCCCTTAGATCTTTTTACACAAACCCAGTATCACGTCCTAGCAAAACGGCCACTGTATTTCCAAACCAGTAGCATGTTCATCAGGAGACCCTTAACTCATTCTTCCCCTTATGCACAGCAAACACTTGTACTCTATAGCTGTTAGCATCCTCTTTTATGTACAAAAAACTAAAATTAAGATTAATAGTTCCTGTGCAGAAAATCAGCACTCATAATGAGAAACTCTGGCTTATAAAGTTAAGGGGTCTTTTACATAATGAATAAACTGTCCACCAGCATTACATCTTTAAGCAGTATTTTAGCTATTTTATAACTATCTGCAAGTCAGCATCTTACATGGCTCAGAAAAATTAAGTAAATTGAAGACTTAAACTAAATCAATGTTCAGCAGAACTGTAGCCTTATTTTTGGATGCCAAGCCACACTACAGAAAACTTTGTTAGAAAGCAAAGAGAATGTTATTTTTCAACAGAACATGTGTGTGTGTATAAAGGAAAACATTGTTCACAGCTAAAGTTACCCAGAAATACAAATGCAGAAGATTATGAATTCTGAACATCTTGTATGTACTTTAGATTAGGAACAATAACTTTGCATTTTCCTGTAATACCTTACACCTGAGAAGTTTTAATTAGATAACAATAATTAAGTCTGTCTGATAACATCACTGTGATATACATCTTCATTTACAAATGGGTAAATTGAGACTGAAAGTGGTTCTTTGTGCCAATTTGTTCCTTACTCAATCAATCAAAGAACAAAATGGCACACAATTTATGATGTCCTGGCTTCCACTTTACTGGTCAAACTTTTACCAGATCACATCACATGCCAACAGGACCTCATGCTAACAACTTCATTGTACTTGAGAGTGGGACCCAGAGTTTTCAACTCCATTATAGCAGTAACACTTCATCATTTGTATTCCTATTAGTTTAGCATATGTAACGTTTTTACAGCCAAACAAAACAAGTTTAGGAATTCACATATTTTTATTTTAATTATTAATTATATTTTTTCCCAAGAACCTCGTTTAAAATGCCATTGAATGTCTTTTTCTCATTTGTCAAAAGCCCCAGTAAATTTATATTCCCCTTTGATGTGGTACTGGATAATTTACTCTTCATTTTCCACGTGGAACAAGCCCTGACTAGTTACTAGATGGCAGACATGACATGTCCTAATCCCAGAAACCTGTTTTTTTTTACTTCATAGGTCTGTTGAGGGTTTGGCTGTTTTCCTGATCTTGCACATGTGAGCTCCATCTTTCTGCAAATGCATCAGCCAGCCTGCCTGAGCTAGTCACAGGCAGGATTAGTAAAATCAGGCATCTGCAGATGTTAGGCTACCAAAAATGAATAACAGTGTTGTATTTTAGGGGCTTTCATTTGGTGAAGGACTGCAGGACTTGGCAGGGTGAAGGGAGTTGGGATACTCCCACATGATAGCTTATCTGCGTGAAAAGGAGTGGCAGGCTTCATAGGATTTAGCAGCAGCATGGATAATGAGGACAGAGCAGCCTGACCCATGGAAGTGTTGAGCAACCACAAGTCCCATTTACTTCAGCACGTTTGTAGATCAGATCCTCAAGGCTATTTGCTTTTTGGAATAAGCCAGTTGTGGTCTGCATCAGCCTTTTCTCTTGGTAGTGGTGGCCCACACCACTCCTTGTTGGCTTTGGCCAGCCATGACCAGCATGGCTCCTGATCACAGACCATGTGACACAGTTATTTTTAGCATATCCAATCCGCAGAGAGACTAAATGCCCAGTTTTTACAAAATTATTGAAATGTCTGTTTCCTCTCATTCAAAGCATTTCTGTCTCCAGGTCCAGCAAACTGCTGCTTTTAACAAACGACAAGTCACCATCTTGCTACTGAGCAGACTGTGCTTGGGAGAAAAGAATCAATCAGACAATGAAAGTGTTAGAGGATTTGCATATTTTATCACTTTTTTTAACTTTTCAGTGTTATTTTTCTGTCAAGAAACCAAAAACTGAAGAACTACATCACAATTACTCTTCGCTTTGACTCACACAAACCAAAAAAAGATGGGTCAGTGATGGCTGTCATGAGCTGCACCCATTACCACTGCTGTCCCTTGGAAGGAGCCTTTGTTCATTTTTCCTCACTTCTGGCTACTAACTAGGAAGGGTCAATAAGGAGTGAATCTTCTTTGAGGTAATCTTCTGCATTGGTTCCCTCTTTTGTATCAGTAGGAAAGAAAAGAAACTAAGCAATACAATATAGAATTCTGACTTACAGAATGCTAAGTATTTTTTTCCCACAGACTTTACTACCTCCCTACATCATTGCTATTGATTTATCTGTTTCACTGTGTGAAAAGCTCATCCTCTACTAGGGTGAATTGCTGAGATATCGTGTACTGCACGATTCATACACTCTCCCAAAGAGCTTATTTGCAGGGTTTTCATAAGGTGAGAAAATAACCTGGCTAACACAACTATAAATGGATTGATTTAAAAAAAAAACTGTGAGTTTTCTAAAAAAATTTCCTGAAACTAATTGCAATGAGTTTAAACTTTTCTGCAACAAATGAGACACAAAGGGGTCTACCCAACCAAATTCAATTGCATTGCAAATTATCTACCTAGCTAGGTACAGATCCCTTCTTTGTTTGATTGAGAATATAGATGTAGGCATGGGACCGCCACATGACTACTTTATTGCAGAGCTCATCTGCCTCCTTCCATTCCCTTTGCCCATTTTCTGCCAATCTGTACTTCCTCCCCACTGCCAAATGCTCCCCTGGTCTACCTCTAAAAATGTAGCCCTTAAATTATCCTGACAAGCTCTATGGACCTGTACAGCAATAAGGAAAATTTGCCTATCAGAGGACTACTTGTCACACACACTGAACTTAGCTCAGAGCCTCATTAGACCCACATATGGAGCTTCAAGGCTATTTGTTTGGGATGGCCTGTGAACTTATCTCAACCAAAGGTAACTCCCATTCACTGGCAGATGGAGGAGGTGGTGCCAGTAACATTACTGGGTTCAGAAATACAACACAGCTTGTCATAACATGTTGCTCTGGCAACATCTGTTAACAGCCCACAGAGCTATGTAGCACTTAAGCCAGATATAGCCATAATGTAGTTTTTTTGCACTGAGCTGCAGCTATTTGTACCTTTCCCAGACAGCAACATGTATTATTTGCTCCTGGCCTCAGAAAACCCCACCGTCTCTTTCAGGGATTATTTCCATTTTCCTGGCTTTAGACTATGATGCCATGCCAGGTACATCTCAGTAACAGCCTTTTTGGAGATGTCAAGCTCAGAATTACACCAAATTCCTTCAGACACTCCTGACAACACTCAGCCAGAAGCAGGGTTTGGTCCAGACATCATTGCTTCCCAATCAATGGAGCTAATTTCTCACAGGAACTCCTTCCAGCTTCACCATTACTCCAAATCCTTAACACCATAGCATCCAGTTCCATATACTCTATTCAGCTATGGGGAAGCTGGCCTGGCACCACCAGAAAAGACTACAGAATAAAACATTTTTGCTTTTGAGTTCATAATTATCACCATTTTGATGGTTTACAACTGCAGATGGATTTGCAAAGGCCAACCTAGTCTTCTACAAGCAGTGAGGTCATATCAACATGAATACTCTAAGACAAATGTAGTCTATAAAGAGGGTTAGGTGATAGGGAAGGAGACTTTCTTGTGCACCAACAGGATTTTACACAAATCACAATTTTTTTATACTTTTAGAATTTTGCCTGTTCAGTGCACAAAAGGGGTGACGATTTCCAGAGTGATAATTACTTGAGAGTATTTCTGTTGTGATAAGGGAGCCCTTCGGGTTGTCTACAGAGACAAAAGTGAAAAGAGGTTAATGCATGCCACAGCTGTGCCATACCCTTCCTCTGGCTCTAGTAAGCCTGGTGGGTTTTTCCACTGAAACAGCAGGGGATTTTCCTATCAGAAGGCAGTTGGTATCAGCAGATCTCCTAGTTTATCTAGATGTCGCATCTCTTCCAATTTAAATGCTACATCAGTGGTTATTAAGCCTGCGTTGCAAAGAAATAAAACTAAGGAAAACATTCTGGAGGGTGCTCTGTATTCCATTAAAGGATTGAATTTCTCACTATATTACACTTTTTCCATATGGCTGAAACATGGAGCTGAATACACTCATATACTGCTAGTGGTATAATCCCAGATGGTGACAAATGACATCATTTCAACAGCAACATATAGATCTTTATGACACCAATGCTCAGCCTTGCTCTTGGGATATTCTCTCCAAACAATGAATGACTGGCAGATAACATAATGTTTAACTACTGCCTTCACTTTTGTGCACACTTTATGGCTAACGCTGCAGAGCTACTCGTTCGTTAAGTACTCAGCCTTGTAACAGTGTTCAGATGACACAAGATATTCCCTGAGCTGCCAGCAAAGGATCTCCTTTGGCCCACGAAGGTCAACTGTGGTGCACGCAGTGTGTCACTTTCTGTGTGTAAAGATATGCTCTGGCAGGGTAGAAGTGAGCTGATAACGTCTTACCCCTACTTGGGCCCTTCAGCTGCCTCTTGGGGAAGCGTGAAAGGCTGCCAAGCTCAAGATGTGCTGCATCCTGCAATTTGGCTTTCCAGAGAAGAACAACCCCTCCCCCCAAACTCACCCACGCAGTTCTTTACCCCAAGAAGAGGTCATCACAGAAAAAGTAGATAGGAGAGAAAAAGACTGCACACTTGACTGTAACTGCAAAAGAGAGAAGTCCAGAGTCCTCTTGAGATGTTGTGTAAATGGAAAGCAATCTGGGCTGTCTCCATTTTTTACAGAAAGACCTCTGTGCTTTTGTGGACTTCATGGCCTGCCAGATGGAGACAGCTCCAAGTAACACTGAGCTCTTATTGCTGCAGAAAACCAAGGAGAACTATAACCCCAAGTACTGCAGGTGTAGGAGGGAGTACTTGCTCAGATGATGATTCATGTCAGCATCTGAATAAATAAGGTCAGACAGCCAGAGATTATTCCAGTGAAGGGGAGTTGATTTGTTTGGGGGGCAGAAAGGAGGGGCTGTTTGTTTGTTTCGTATCATTACACTGTAACCCTGGCCTACTCTGACCTGTTTTGGGTTTTTTCCCAAGATTTAGTACTCATTTATTTTAATTAAGACCTCAGTTCAGCAAAACATATAACTGGGTGTAGCCTACCTGAACTGTAATAGCTGTACCAAAAGCATAAATCGTAATGTTAGCATACACTGTGTAGTCAGCATAATGTAGCCTTTATAAACATATCTGCAATCTTTTTTAAACTAGATGTCTCCACTACAGACCATTAAAAGTAAAAAATCACTTGCCTCAAAGGGGTGAAAAAGGATTAATTAGTTAGTGCTCGTGCAGCACTGTGAAGATACAAATCGTGGGACTGTGTTATTAGTAAGCAAAAGATGCCAACAGGAAGCAGCATTGTTAAAGGCACGAGGACTAACAATGGTTTTGTTCTCACATTTGTAAATGATTCATCTGCTATTGAAAGGTGTTGGCCTTTCAGCCTAGGAGACTGAAATCCTTTCTTCACCCAAAAGAGCCTTCATGGGCTGTGCATACTTTCTCACACTCCCTCACTAGTGTTCCTCACTCTTAGCTTATAGATGCTAGACAGTAGCCCATTCTCCATGGCCCTTTTATTGCTTGGCTTCTGCCTCAGCTGCCAAGAGGGGTGCCATTTAGACTCATTGTTATGGTAGCTTTTATGATCTAGACATGGTGTCTAGGATCAGAGACCTCCTTGCAATTTTGCATATGCTGCTGCACTGCCATCAGAAGAGAAGAACTCCTAGTAGCCAAAAATGTGGGCAGAATTCAAAGAAATGACCTACAGATGAAAGGCACCCCATCTGGGCCAGCTAAGCCATCCAGCTCCTGAATGCCAGCTCTTCACTGAATGAAACTGTATTGTGATGTGATGCTCAGAAGGGAAGAAAAAGAAAAAAGAAGCAGTTTTAAAATGTCTGTGGATAACGGCTGTTTAGATCTAGGGCTACAGACATTCAAACCTTGCTTACATAATGTTTCTATCACGCACCGTCCTCCCACCTAACTCTCCACCTCATGCCAAGGTGCTGGAGGGAGGTCTTGTTCTTATTTATGCAGCATGAATACAAAATCAGAGAGGGTGGCAGAAACTTTCCACAGAAAGGTATGGTGCCTTGGCATGCTGAGGAAAATAGTAGAGCAGGAACAGCTTGTAAATGAGGGGGAAGAGAAGGATTAAAGGAATTGGAATAACGGTATTCAAGTATTTCCTCAAAAAACAGGATGACTGCAGTCCTTTAAACCAAAAAACTCAGGGAGAAAAATACAGAGAAAAGCATTTTTCTCCCTATGTTTGTTATATTGCTCACTTAGACAAGCAAAATCCTTTTTTACCCCATTGTCCTCAGCTCCTTTTTCACCCCATTGTCCTCAGCTCCTGACACACATATGACCTCTGTCCTCCTTCCTTGCAAACAAAGGCCAGATGAGGAAGGTGGTTTTGTCACCTGGAGTTAATTTATGCTGGTCTCTGCTGTGCCGTGCTGCTGTGTTGGGGTGGAACCTTTTCAGATGTTGGGATGATAGGAGAAAGAAAAACGAAGCAGCAGAGTATGTGTGGCGGGTGGCCGAGTCATCCTATCACCACGTATTTGTGTAGTTTCTTTTAGTGCCATCCAATCTTTCCTTCTGTCCCTAAATGGCCTGTGTTGAAAATGTCCCTGCTTACAGTTGCTCAACTGGAATGAGGACAAATTGTTTGCAGTGGCCCCCTTCCAAATGCTTGTGCTGTAACTTTTGTCTTGACTAGTCTCTGGAGATATCTCTAGAGTGAGTTTCCTATGACTCGTTTGTGCTACCCTTAAGTCATGTCAGATTTTCTTCCTCTAGTCTTTCAACTTTGTAGCAGAAATCTTGTTTAAAATACTCCCTTCACAGAAAAAGCCAGAGCAGGCAGAGGCTTAATACTGTTATGTCACAAGTTCCCCAGTGAATTAAACGTGAGGGGGTTGGGTCTCGAGGGTGCCCGAGGTTACAAAGTGGTTCTAGCGGGCAAGGAGACCCACAAACACAAAAGGGATGGCCACACCAAGCAGCTGAGTTATTAAGTCCCGGTGGTGTTAGGACTGTGTTGCCTTCCACACTAAGACATCAGCTGCTTTTGTAGGTAGAAATGCCTGGCCCCTTGGCCCTCCAGGCTGCTTCAGTTCAGCACTGAGGGGGTGGTGAAGGTACACTTCCCCCTCACACTCACATGTGAATTAGTCCAGGATGACACAGCATCAACAAAAAGTGGGTTAGCAAAGCCTGAAGAGCTAAGCCAAGAAAAGAAGGGTTTATAGTTCCAAAAACCATTGGATGAAGTTTTGCACGTAGACTCATTAATAGATGTTACAGAAGAAAAACGTTCATTCCTCCCCTGTTAGATGCATGGCCTGTTAGACATGTATACAGATCAACAATATTTTCCAAGGATAACTAAATTCAAAGGCCATTGTCTGCTTATTTTAAATGAATGTTAAATATTAGTTTTTCATTAAGTGTATAGTCTGCTTTTAGAAAAGAAATACCGACCTAATGCTATGAAATCGCCTCTTTCAAAACTACTAAGGCAGAAAACCAGGCCTGCATGAAACATCTTCCCTGTCCCTTTATACACTTTGCGGAAGATGATATGAGAATCCTCAGAGTGAGGAAGAGTGAAGTCTGGAGATGAGACTGCCATGGTTCCACATTGAGCCCCTGGGCGTACAAGGGAGCAAACTGCAAGACCATCAGCCCTTCCTGCCTCTTGGCTGGAAGTAACCAGCCATCACACAGACCCATTGCCAGTTCCCCCGGGGGACTTTTGCCTGCTTAGATTTCCCAATGTTCCTAAGTCACAGGGTAGCCCTCCTACCCACCCCCATCAAAGCACCTCAGCACCTTTTGCTTTGTGTCACAGGAAATAGGACTGTGGAATAAAAAAAGAACAATGGAGCTTAGAGAAGGCATTCCATGGTTCCGGTCATGGGCTTGTTCACTTTGCACATTGGGTGGTGCATCACATTGCAGTAGCATCTCCTGCTCTGTGACTGTTTTCTGGTCTCCTGACTCAGCAGAGAGGTAATCTCCACTGCGGACATATCCCTGTATCCCTGAGATAACATTACCAGCTAGAAGTGGACAGAGCACAGCCAGCCAAGGCATTCCAGACACTAGGGGTTGCTCAGTGTTATGAGGCTTAGCAAATAAGTACAACTTTGCCGTTATTCTGGGGATTTAAAATCTTTGTCACTGGCTCTCTTTACTCGTTACTTTTTTTTTCCTTTCCTTTCCTAAATTCCTTTCCTTTCCTTTCCTACACAACCAGTGTCCTACTGTGCCTCTGCCTCCCAGTTAGCCAGTCAAATGATTGCTTGCATTGCACCAGGATCTCACAAAACACTAAGACTACTTTGTTTTTCATTAGCACTAGAGGGAAAAAATAAACAAGCTGGGCTCATGGTTTATAATTGCATATGTAATTACCATTTTAAGACCACTCTTAGCAATACAAATTAGCTCACTGCCCTTTGTATCATCTCTGCAGTGCCTTTCAGAGCACATGTAAGCCATCTCATTTTTTGTCCATCATGCAGCCAGATTCCAATCTTGGATGTGCTGAAAACAGTGTGATGGACCTCTAAAAACGATCTGCTCTGCTTGCAAACACAGTGAGCAGTATTTGGAGCCATGCCGTGACATTCACTATGCGGTTGGAAGAAGAACCTGTCCAGGCCAATCTTTGGATCCAATAGAGCTGGCAAATACTGTATAGCACAGCAAATTTTTGTAGAGTTACTCCTGGTTTGCTTTGTTTTCAGCATCTCAACAGATCCATGGGAAGGGATCTGCTGACACCATGAAGGCAGAGTCTTCACTTGGCATGACTGGTTTCTTCCATATAAGTAGTAGGGAAGATGAGGAGCATATTGTCAATAAAACGCAGACATTACTTACAATTCAACTTCTAAAAGCTGCCACAAAGAAGTGAATAGCAATGAATAAGTCCAAAGACATTTTACTATGTTTTGGTTGCTACTTTATGCTCCCAGAGCCCATATTTTCAAAGGGACAAAGGAGAGACACCCAGAGGAGAGGAAGTCTCATTCTAAGAAGCCATAAAAAGAAATGCATGGCCACAGATCAGGGGATAATTTTATGTCTCACATGTTTTCTGACCCTGTGAAGAGCAGCTTTAAATTGTTGCTCTCCTTCCTGGTTTTAGTGGAGGCTGTAGCAGACACCATAGTTTACAAAACAGAGGGTGGGCATGAATCCTGAAAAAGTAGATCCATAACAAAATCTTGGTCACTGAGGCCAGAAGGACCCCTTGCCTACCCTTCTGTCTGTGGCAGGATTGATCTAATTATTCTATAACTGTTCCTGCAGATGGGTGTCTGGCCTCAAATAACTCCAACAACAGTGATTGTCCAACAGCTCTTGGCAGCTTGTCCAACTGCCAAACAGTTCTTCTACAGTTTTGTCTAATATTTAACCTAAAACTTCCCTTCTGCTTCAGCCAATTATTATTTGTCCCATCTTTGTTGACTAATGAGAATAATTGATCCTTGTCCTCTTTATAACATTCCTTTATGTCTCCCGTTGTTATGTTCCCCACACTCTACTTTTGCCTTTAGGCTAAAGGTGCCAAGTTATCTTAACCTTTCCTCTTAGATCTGAATGCCAGACTTCTTACCATCTTTCTTCCACTCTAAATTCTTCAATTTGTCCATGTTTTTTCATACAGAATTGAATGCAGTTACTCCAGTTATGCTTTAACCAGTGCCAAGCAGAGCGCAATAATTACTTCAGTAACCTTACTGACCCCATCTAATAACAAAGGCAAAATGCAGCATGTAATTAAAATCTAAAAAAATAACTATTTTTAAAAGCTAATTGCCTTGACAATCAGAACATTCTACAGCTCAGAGAACACACACTAAATGATTTAAAGATTATTGTTCATTCAAAAAACATATTTTTCAATTATATTCCGTATATCATATTTTGAGTTATGTTCAGTTTTACTCCTGTTAGGAATGGTCTGCAATGCATCTCTAGCATTCCCTCACCCTCCTTTTATTTCCTGCAGATTTGACTCCTTGAAGCTCCATGAGGTCCTGTCCACAGTAGGGATGTTCGCTAAGGATTCCCCACTGTTTTGAGCCAGTCTCCAGCTCCACCAGTATGGCACAGCAGAGAACTCCCACTCATGCTTTTGATCTTTTAGGCTATTACTATGTCTTCCAGCTTCACTAATGTCAGTGGAGCAGAGCCAACAGTGAGGCATTTTTAGAAAGTTTCCTTTGCAGGGACAAAATATTCATCTCCTTTGCCAAGTCCATGGTGCCCTACCTTGAATCCCCTTCTCTCTGTGGTCTGGCTGGTTTTCTTTTAAAGGCCCCTCTGTCCTCTTCACATCATCAACACCATACATGCCCATCACAGTCTGTAACTGCACGTACTCCTGCCTTTCAATGGATACCTCTTCAGGAATAGAAATCCTTGTTACAACCAGCAAAAATGATTCAATACTACTATCAGTCTGCTGACAACAGCCATTCTTGGAAAATGGTTACATGAATTTCTGGAATCCCTAAAAATAAACAAATTTGGCTCCATTAACAGGAATGGCAAATTCAGAATGCAAACTCACTTGACTGAGCCAATGCATTTAATTAAATTGTTTTGCTGTTATGCTGATAAGCAGAGATATGACTGTTGTTAGTAGACGTAATAGTTTCTATTCTTGTTGCCTCATAGCACCTTAATTAAATTACAATTGTTCTGTTGGAAAACATGTCTGTGAACACCTCCAGACAGACAACACAAGAAAATATTCCTAGCAATACAAAAATCAGGAGTGTGATACTGCAAAATAGGACAAAAAAGAATAGGGTTAAGATTTTAGTAGGAAAAATTCAGATTTGACTTAAGAAAAGCCCAACTGGGAATCATTGGAATATATAATCTGGGCATTGGAATATATCATCTTGATTTTCCTTTACTGTGTTATCTTCTAGTACAAGTTAAATGAACAGCTGACGGGACTGACTCGGGCATAATTGGTCCTACTTTGTTACACACCGATGATTGAGGTTCTGTTGAGGACCCATTCACCTCTGTTTTTCTATGGTTATATTTCACTTTAAATTTCTAAAAAAATGAAGTAAACTTCTGACCTCATTTACACACATCCAAGCCTCTCATATTCTATAAAATCTGTACATTTAAAATGAGATCAGAATTTGACTTCCAATAATAACACATTGTAACATGCCAGCAGTTGCTCCATAACATGGAAAACAGCAAAGTACCTTGTTTTATAGGTCTTGTCCCTTAAACAGTACATACCAGGCAAAATAATCACTGCTTTTTACAGCTAGACCTCATCCAAGCACTTGTGTAATACCCTCTCATATAGCTCAGTAAAGTAACACCTCCACACATCTCCACCTGGAGAAGAGGTAGCTTTGGAGGTCTGAATGAAATCAAACAGAAATACCACCTGCAAATTTATGGTGTGCAACCAGGCATTGGTTGGAGTCCAGGCAAACATGAACTTAAAAGACCTTGTATGTTTGCATGGTTCTTTGGTACTTAGGTATTTTCTTCCTTCTTTGTTTATTACAGTGTTCTGGATAGAGATTAAATTTAATAGCTCAGTATTTGTTTTTTTTCCACTTACCTTGAAATAAGATTTGCACACATTTTTGTAGTAAGATTAAAAACTGCCAAGTGTTTTTTTAAACAATTCTCAGAGCTTGCAAAGGAGTTGTTCATGGCTTCTTATATACAAGTACGTCCTTGGACCCACATCAGGAACTTATCCCCTCCCATACAAATAAAGCTTTACTCTCTTTGTCCAGAAGCAGAAAAGCACTTCTGCTTGAAACGTGCCAGGACACAAAATCCCATTGTATTCCACTAGCAAATTCTGCAATAAGACTCAATTTAAAGCCTGTTTAGGTAGGTTAGATTTGCCATCGACTCAGTGAGGTTTGGGACAGGCCCTTAACATAGGGGTCTTAAGAACAGGAAAGCCTCCCTATAAACAATAGCTCTTAGGGAAATCACTCAGGTCAGCAGAGGCTGATTGACTTCAGCAGATCACTGAGGTCAGCAGATGCTCAGTGGGAAAAGAATTTTGTGCTGATCCAAAGCTATCAGAGAAATAAGAAGGTGGGAAGACTAAAGAGAGTGAGTCCTCCCCACATGTCATTCACCTGCCAGCTCTGCAGCAGCTGGAAAAGCCAACCAGAAATGTTCTTTGCAAGTGACTAAAGGGGTCAGCACTCCCACATTGTGTAGAAATGACTGCGTGACATGGTTTTATTTTTAAAATAAATTTAAGATTCCATTCCTTAATTAACACAAAAGCTAACAAAATAAGGTGGATTTTAATTATGTACAAATCAAAATTATAAAAATAATTAAATATTTTCCTTAGCAAGAAAATATCAAATACCTTATCTTCATAACATGCTAGTTTCATATTTATACAGCATAAAGTGTCCCACATTACCATATATGTTAGTAGTATGAAAAATTTTTATCTGCCATGTCTTAAACAAAGCTTGAGTTACTGTCTGCAGTGCCCTTAAGCTTAATGTCACAGTCTTCACAAGACTGAAACAAAACACAGAGAGCAGCGAGCAGTAACCACATTAAGGTTTAATGCTTATAAACACAGAAGGTTTAACAATTGGCCAGCCAAAATTCCCCTAAGACCTGAAGACATGCAGATCATGACCTGAGAATTAAGCACTGTGTTAAGCAGTCAAGCTGTCTCCCTAAAGAAAAGACAAAAATAGCCAAAGACTAGCTGAGCCATTGGGTTGGCATATGTCAGGTGAGACAGGCCCAATTCAGAGTCGACCTGTAGCCATGTGGGGCCAAGCCTGACCCAGCCCGGCCTTTCTAGGCGGGGCTTCCTAAGAAGAAGGATTTTTCAGAGGCGCCCAACACCCACTGTTCCCGCAGACCCCCAGGGAAGAGGAGCACCTAAGCTATCATGCAGCCATGTCTCAACAGAAAGCTTCTGGTATTAGCTGGAGGGGGAGAGACAAAGTGAAATTACTTTCCTTTGTGTTTTCCTAACCATGAAGATGCCCTCTTGGTTGCCTTGTCTCCCTTCACGGGCTTCTCCTAAAAGCAATTGCCACAGTCTTGAAAAGCCTGGGATAGAGAGGGAAA
>NW_008237222.1:9627168-9646435 GCF_000691975.1 Corvus brachyrhynchos
CTCCGTTTGTTGGTCAATTGCCAAATGCAGTTACAAGTAACACTCAATTGTAATAAACTTTTATTTAGGGTCCTAAGGTGCTCATTATAGAGAGATGTATATATATACATGTGTGTATGTGTTAAATTAGGAGACAAAAGAATCCCATGCTGCATAAAACCTAATCAAAAGACAGAATTTCCAATCTGGAGGGAATCTTGTTATTTCAACGTTCATTTCCATCCAAAAACAGGCCAAGAAATCAAAATATCAATGAAATAAATTGGTGGAGCTCAAATAGCAGAATAATTTAGGTTTGAAAATGTCTATAGACAAAATGCTGTTGTTTCCAATTGAAAACATAATTGTCCCAGGCTGAAAAGTTCTGGAATATGATCCTCTTTTCACATGGCTAGAAATCAAGACTATTCTGCTAGAAATCCATGAAGTTACATTGGTGGAAACCTCCACATGGGTAATAAAAACTACACAGAATTACAAGCATTTGATAAAGCCAAGTGCTTTGGAAAGCTTTACGCTTTCAAGCTTCAGGGCAGAAAGCAACCTAGGAATAAGGAGGAAATTTCATGGCTCATCCCCATGGTTGTGACAGTGGAAGCCAGGCAGTCACACTGCATCACCAGGACTTGTGGGGAGCACGTCTGTTCAGCAGAAATGCAGGAACATCCATATTCTCTTTTGTTTGGCAAATGCTGGGATTATGGCAGACACTGGACATGGGCTAGTGAATATGTCTGGTGAATGGCAGGGTCCAAACTGTCTGCTGGGCTTCACAGGCAGCTGAGAGACAACAAGAGGAGGCAGCAGCCGGCTCTGCAGTGGGAAATACCGGCTGTCAGAAGCAGCCAGGCAAGATCTGGCAACGCACTCCCGAGGAAAGTGGAGACAAGCTGTCTGCCCGGCTCTCTGAATGCAGAAGTTTTGGACCCGTGAGCAAAGAAACTCTCTTCAGACACTTGACTCCTCTCCAGAGTTCAGGAAATTAGAATTTAGATATATTCATTGTGAGGGATACAAGGTGTTGCACCATTCTGCTACTAAGTGCTCCTTTTGCTGAAGGCAACTCAAAACTACTCTTCCTGTTTGGGTCTTTCCTACTTGTTTCTTTAAACAAGATTCTTTCAAAAGGCCATAGCCCTCAGGCCACAAGGTAATCTTTAGCCATCTGCTTAATTTTTCTGAGAAACCTGGTACCAACCCTTGTTGAAAGGTGTCACTTTGGGGAAAAAAAATACATGGACATTTCCACACAAAGCTCATTCTGCAGAGGACCTGGGGACATTTCAAGCTCTGGAAAAGGCAGGCGTCTTATCTGCATCACCAGAGAGTCAATACCAGCAAAATTGCCAGCTGACTTCTGATGAAAAAACCATACATTGAAGACAAGTGCTACTGCCATGTGCCCTAAGAGTGAGGACAAGTGTGTAACATTTGCACCATCAGCTCTGAAGGTGGTCCCCATGTCTGGAGCAGCAAAATTACACTGATGGGAAGCTCTGGTCTGGTTACCATCAGGCTTCAAGTCTATCATGCAATACATATTTTAAACTCCATAAAGTTCAGAGCTGAGCACCCAAATTCAGGATGTTCATTTGTCCCAAATCTAGTCAGTTGAACCTCTGAACATGACTACAGCTGCTGTTTGTAGAGGATTGTTAGGAAGAGAGAGAAGACTCTTTGGAGTACCTTGTCTGCAGGCACTTACTGATTGTCCAGCATTTCTTAAAAGTTGAGATCATCATCTGGTTGTGTGTTAGATGGTAGTGCTCTAAGGATTAGACCACAAGATAAAAGAAAAGACTTGAGGAAATTAATGTCATTTTAAATTTGAGGCTTTTAGAGGTATTCAAAGGAGTTAAAACCCAATTGCAAGAGGAGAAAAATTGGTTTTTCCAGAGAAATTATGACCACAATCCAAAAAAGAATGCAGAATACACTGAACCAAGAGTTTTACAGATAACTTCAGAATTAAGCTGAAAAAAGCAGGTTGATTTGTCTCCAGCCATTTATATTTAGCTGGGGGTAAATCATTTCAAAGACAAATTCAGTCACCACCTGAGTGAGAGAACACAAAGGAAGGGTCAGTCAAAAATCTTCCTGTAGAGAGACCTGCATTGTTCATTCCTGACTCAAACCTCCCAAATCAACTCCATCCTACAGTCTTCTCTAGCCTCCGCAGTGATTTCATAAAGTCGAGCATAATGGAAGTGCAACAAAACCAAACTTAGGTCATTGAAACCTCACACAAAATATGGACAGATTTTTCCACATAATTCTATCAAAATTTTTCAAGTCTCAGGCTAGGGCCTTTCTCCTGCCTAGACTAGGAAACAGCATTTCAGAATTATTGAGAATGCTGGAAAATCTGAAATTAATGAAATAACTTGTGATCGGGACAAAAAGAGAAAAAAGTCTAACTTCAGAAATCAGCTGATGGATCCAAAATTCAAGACAACTGTATTTACCGGAGAAAAAAGGAAAGCCTTATCTAATCTCTCACCCAAAATCCAACCACAGTGTTTGGACTCAGCAGGGTCAGGTTATTTTCCCATAGTATCACAACCACAACTAGAAATAGTCAAAAGAAGCAACTGTCAAAAGAAGCCACTCATTTCATTAAGTTTCCAATACAGCTCTGATCAAAGTGACAGTTACACTTCAACAAAGTCTTTTGATCTTGTTGATGCTCAGCTGAATTGAATCATCACATCTTCAGAGCCATGCGCAATGAGAGCATAAATTCTGATTGCTCATTGCTGAAAAGATTGCTTGCTATTTTTATTCTGGTTGTTTTTTACTTTAAGAAAAAAGTTTAATTCTCTCCGTCAAAACCAACAGAGTTGTTTAAAGGCATGGCAAGATACACATTCACTTAATAGAATATATACAAGAGTCTTGACAATAACTTGATGAATTCCAGAAGTAGACTCAATACTACACAGCAAAGTCAATCATGCTGGTAGATACATTATGCTAGAAATGCAGAACTGTTTCAGAGGAAGATTTCAAGAAATAAAAAAACCCTCACCAAAAACACAGGGGAAGAGAAAATATGAGGTGTGCGTGGAGAAAAAGTCTCCATAACATTAGAGAAAGAATGCAAAACAAACCAGCTAATGGGTTAGGAAAACTCACAATTAGTCTTGCAGGTTCACATGCTGAAGCATCTCAGCCTGCAGTTCCTGAGCCATGGTGTACAAACCACCGCTGGCCAGCACATCTTTGGTGGCTGCCTGCTGTCAACCGGCTGAGCATGATCTTTCTTGTCCCAGATGTTACATCACACTGAAGATGCTGTTAACGGATGTCGGACTAAACCAAGCCAGTGCTATCATTGCTACAGAGGCATTTATAGAACTGCACATGAGAAATTAATCAGATCAAAGGGCAGAGAGTAAAAATTATTTCACATCTCTCTCCATATGGAGATGCAGAGTATTCCATGTTAAAAAATAAAAAGCTTCTTTTGTCTGTTCAAAAATTTGCACCAGAAAGTTTGAGAGATCAACTGTAGACCGAACCACAGCTGATACATCAGTCAATACAGCATTTAAAAAGAGTTCACAAAGGAAAAAGTAATTTTGATTTCCAACTTAGAGAAATTCCTGGCAAACGAAGAAACTATGCTCAACCCCCAAATAACCAAACATCCATCCACTGCATGTGGAAATTATTCTGCCATCATTTTACTACTCCAGCAGAGGTGGTGCATGGCCTTTCGAAGCTTTGGCTCTTTTCAAAGGCTGTTATTTTAAACATTTTAGTACCGGGAACTGCATGGAGCTGGCAATTATGGAATTAGAGGGCAGTGTGGAGAATTTCACTTTGAAATCATTTAGCTCAGTTCATTTCCTTTTCAAGCGCAATAGAAAGCAGATGGAGCAGGGAGGGCCAACATGCCACAGAACTCCCCAGGCCTTGGCCAGCACTCTCTTCCTCAGGTCTTACAGAGGGGTCACCAAATCCTCATGGAGTTATTATTCTTTAGGAGCACCACATGCTAGAGCCCTGCCAGGATCCCAGTCTTTGGAGCAAGTCTCCTCAATCCTAGGTTTGTGTTGAGCATCAAATGTTAGACCTAAATTGCTAACAAGGTCAACAGAGACACAAAGCTCACACCAGAAGAGCAGTGCAGAGGAGCCAGAGGGGCCAGTGGAGCACAGCAGGAAGATTAAGTGCTTTGGAAAAGGGAGGCCTTGATAGAGAGGAAGAGGCCTCCAAAGAGTTGTCCAATATGAAGGAAAGGCTGTTACCAAAAGAAAGCATTGCCATATGCAGCAAGAGTTGGATGAGAAATTTTAATCTTGACTTGCTGCAAAGATACTCTGAGGTCAGGAGACCAAAAATAAATGAAGTGCAAGGTGCAAGGGGAGTAAAGCCTTGAAGCTTCAGTGTGTAGTTGATGCTGTATCACTGGAGGTGGCAGGGAGGAGTTACAAGAATTTCTCTCAGGGACAATCAAGTTAAGTGTGATCTTTCCTCAGAGCAAGGGATGACTTCCAGGGATACTGTCCTGCATAACATCTCTTGGATAACTTAATAAAGTCTGTTATGGCTTATTCTTTTTGTTTCTTTTACAGAGAAAGAGGGATTTCTCAGAGGAGAATAATGTACAATATGAGAAACAGATTCAAGTGCTGGAGTTGCAGTAGAATCTAACCTAGACTTAGGAAGTCCAAATCCATTCCCTGTTAATGCAACAGGGCAGATAATCCTCTCTCAGTGTCAGTAATACAGAGAGCCTGTCTCACTGGCTGGGTTACTTCCACCAAGCAGCAACCAGAGTGAGCCCCTCCTCTGAACCATCCCATGCACAGCTCCAGTTTGATCCACACAGCACACTCATCCCTTGTGTGTTCCACAGCACAGCAAGTACATTAAAGGTGTGCTCCAAGCTTTCTGGTATCCATTGTCCAATGTGCAGGCAGCAGCAGCATCACCACTGCTCCCACTTGTTTCACCTCTATTGAACAAGTTGCTTGTGCTCATCCCTATGGCCCTTGCTACTATTTCCCACCTATCACAAGTTCTGCCTTCTTAAAAACAGTCCATTGTGTCAGGTGGACAGACTTGCTCAGGTGGACCTCCAAGACATAGACAAGACTGATGCCATAGATAAGGGCAGCTGTCCTAGACTGATGGCAGACATGGGACACGGTGTTATCCTCTCTTCATGTCAGTCTCTTCATGCTCACAGGAGGTGTCCATTCTCCCTGAAAGAGTTTGTGCTGTGCATGTAGGGCTACCCTTGGTGGAGGCAACACTTCTGTATACATCAGACCAACGTCAGGGCTTCCTGCTGTTCTCCTTCTACAAACCTATAGTGAAAGAGAAAACTTCTGCAGTTGCCTTAGAGAGTTTTGCCACTCTAAGTTCTCACCAGTTGCTGACAACCTGTTCAAGGCTCACCAGTTATGGGTGCAACTGCAATAGAGGTCTGTGAGGTTAGCCAGCTGGTCTGCTCATGCAATGTGCCCACTGAAAATGCAGAAGGCTGGTACAAGTTCTTGTCCTATGAGCACTCTCCAAATACCCAAACAAACTAATGGAACTCCTTAGTATCCTCCAGAAATACCTCACCAAAGAGATTTCCACTCTTCCCCTTTCTAAGCCCTAAACAGAAGGCTCAGAGATAACTGGCAACTACACCAGACACCTGCAAAAGAGCAGCTATTTGAAACACTGTTCTGTGCCATAGGAGCTAAGGTTTTCATCCTACCTCAGATATTGGCAGTAGAACACTTTTCAGCACCGGAGCAAACTCTACTGACAATATCCTACAGAGATTCAGGCACTGTATCAATACAAGTATGGGTCTGGCTGCCTGCGAGCTCCCAGCAGAGCATGTGATCAGCTACTTGACCTCAGCATGACAAATCTGGGGTGACAGGCTGGACAGGTCATTGCAGCCTCTTGCATAACCCATTCCAGGCCACCAGTAAGCCACCCATAAGCCAGGTCACCAAGAAATCATTCTGGCAGCGTCCATCTTTCGCTCCTCTCCCCACATGCTCCTTCCAAGGCAGTGTCCCTTTCCAGCTTCACTGCCAGTCACATAGCATGTACAAAGGTTTCTTTCCACTTCTGTTCCAGCCACCAGGAACTTCAGTCTCTGTCCAGACCAGGGAGGTAGCCCTAAGGCGACCAAATATACACATATATCTCCAGATTCCTAAGCCAACACCATGGCTTTGGCTCCCTCATTCCTTTTCTACCCACTCATCTCCTTCTTTGAAGTGTGTCTCCATGTTCTCTCTCTCTGTTTTTAACTGTCACTATAAAGAGACCTGATGACCCACCAGCCTGCAGAGAAGTCCATCTCACAGATAACAGGCCCGGGATGTCTCTCCAGCTTGATGATGTTGCACGCCAGCCACAGCAACAAAATCATAGAATCATAGAACCACTTAGGTTGGAAAAGAACCTTTAGATCATCAAGTCCCCCCAGTAATGCAGCACTGTCAAGTCCACTATTAAACCATGTCCCTGAGTGTTACATTTATTTGCCTTCTAAATACCTCAAGGTGTGGTGACTCAACCCCACCACTGGGCACACCCCTCCCCGATGTCTGACAAGCTTTTTGTTGAATAAATGCTTCCTAGTATCCAATGTAAACCTCCCCTGGCATAACTTGAGGCCTTTTTGTCTCATCCTATTGCTTACTTAAAAAGAAGAGACTGACCCCCATCTCGCCACAATCTCTTCTCAGGCAGTTAGTTGTAAGGAGCAATAAGGTCTCCCCGAGCCTCCTTTTCTCCAGGCTAAACACCCCCAGATCCCTCAGCTGCTCCTCATCAGACTTGTGCTCCAGACCCTTCCCCAGCTCCATTGGCCTTCTTTGGACACACTCCAGCACCTCAATGTCCTTCTTGGAGTGAGGGGTCCAAAGCTGGACACAGGACTCAAGGTGTGGCCTCACCAGTGCCAAGTACAGGGGGAAAATCACTGCCCTTGTCCTACACTATTGCTGATATAAGCCAGGATGCCACTGGCCTTCTTGGCCACCTGGGCACACACTGGCTCATGTTCAGCTGTTGTCGACCAGCACCATCAGGTCCTTTTTCACTGGGCAGCTTGCTGCCTGGAGCAGTGGGGACACTGGTAACAACATGGCAGAGTGTCACCATGGTGTCAGTAAGAGCTGTCAGCCTTTCTTCTAGGAACACACTTCCAGGGCTGCATCTTCTTTCTCACCTGGCATTAAAAGATCTCCACCTGAATGTCACCTTGCATCAGGCCAGCATCTTTACTAGCCTCAGGTAAAGGTCCTTACTTTTGGGCACACACCTCTTTACTTTAGGTCTGTCATTAGCGAAGGTTTCAGTGTGGCCAGGGCAGCAACTCTTCTGCAGAGGGAAGGTGCCACCTCATTGCTCTGGGACTGCAGCAGTGCTAACCACAGCCCCAAGATCCCAGAGGTGCTCCACACAATGCCAGAGCACACCACTCTGCAGAAACCCTGACCATGAAGTAAGAAGGCTGCCAGGGTGTGACTGGATGGGAATGGCTGGCAGAGGGAGAGAAGGGAAGGTGTCTTCCAGTGAGCTGGGATTGCAAGGGCGTGAGCTGAGAGACCAGACTGCTGCACAGGGAGTAGATGCACTGGATTAAAATCATCTCAATCAAATAAACTCATTCTCTGCCTGTGATGGTAGCTTTTTCCCACCTATGCTACCTCTCCAAGGGCTGGAGCACATGGGAGAACATGTACTCTCCCATGCATCACTTCGAGCAGCCACTGGGAATAATCTGTGTGGGGTGCAAGAAGCCAAAGTAGGCATTTCCTTCTTCACTGTGCTTCTAAAGAGGTTTTGAGAGACAATATTCCTTTTGCATTTTGTCTTAAGGGAATCAGTTGGTTCAACAGGCAGTCCAAAAGCATTTTGGCTAAAGGACATATGGCATAAGCTGTCAGTGTAGTTTCACCCTCCCTCCAGTGCCTCATCAAAACTAACATGACCTTCTTGATGAGGAGGAATAGCTAAATCTTTAAAAAGAGGCAGGAAGGTGTTTGAACTCTAAGGGAAATACTAAAAATCTTTATTCAAACATATTAATATGTATTAAGAGGCACAGACAGTAATTACATGGTGTTTACACTGAGTTATTTAAACAGGAACAGAGTGCTTGGCAAATTAACATATAGAACAATACTGCTCTAGTAGCTCAAATGATAATAAGACCTAATAGGATTTCCCTATCCCTAATTCTGCTGAATCCAAGTGAGGCTGATTTAAAAGTTGTAAATGTGCAGGAGGTGGCTTCTGAGACAACAAAAAGCATTTCTATGCCCTGAAAAACAAGCTTTGAGGATGTGACAACACATGAAAAATTCCTTCAGCTGTACCTCTGCTCAGCACGGTTTGGGTGAGCTGAGGCTGCCCTAGCGGCAGGTTTGTCGTGTCTTGCTTCATTTCCATATGCATTCTGCTCCTGTGGCTTTCGTGGAAGCTTCCTCTCAGCTGGTACTGCACCCCACTGCATCAGCACACAAGGAGCGAGTTCCTGGACTGATGAACTTGAAGAGAACAGGCAATGCTGTCAGGAGGCACCAGGAGAGGTGTCCCTGCCCGGGGCGGCTCACAGGCTTGATCTCAGCAGGCTGCAGTGTTTGAGGCAGGCATGCGGGGAGGACAGAGAGGAACAGGCAAGTGAAGAAGTTAGGAAGTTGCTCAGCCAGCAGAAACAAAGCTCAGTTAAGTCTCCTGAAAATTCCTCAGAAAATTAGAAAACCAGCAAGGTAAGCACATTTGCTCGCAGGGACATGCATGTGTCAAGGGCATGCACACACAGACGTACCTGTGGGGAGGGCTCAAAAGTGTGAAAACTTGTGTGAATAGCAATAACCTCCTGGTTCCATTTTACTGCCATCAAAAGTAAAAGAGGTGATGGAATATATGGGTCTGTGTGTGGGACCAGCATAAGAGAATGAACCTGCACAGGCAACAGCAACCCTTTATGTTTAAAGAAGATGGAGAGGGATGCAAGTTTAGAAGCACAACAGACAGCAGAGCTAAATGGTTTTCAGTGAAATTCACACTCATGTAAAATCCCAGCGTCTTGGACTAAACACCTTTGTTAGAAGTGATTGAATCCCTAACAGCTGCAGCAAAATGCCTTCACTTGCAAGTGTTACTGGTGGATAAGCAAAATTATCTTGCTATTATTGCTATTTTTAGCAGCACCCATAACACTAGCTGCTTTACAAACAGATTTCTCTCCAGTGAGCTTGCTACAACTGTTATGTGCACGTGGATGTTAAATTGTTTTCTTCTGCAGTACAAGTTCCTCACTGCAGGCTTTAAAGTTCAAAAAGCACCATGGTGGGTGAAACCAGAGTTAAACAACCCAAAGACTATAATTGCATGAGGGATATAAGCAATTCCCTCCCTGCAAGAACCATTTATCCTCTGGACAATAAGATTTTTAATGTTGAAAAGCGTGTTTGATTTTATATTCATACTTAAATTCGTAAGAAAACACTGTGGTACTCTATGTTTGAACTAACAATTTTATTTTCTTTTATCACTGCTACAATTTTTGTAGACAATATAATCATCAAATACTTTTGTGAATAAAAAGTAATAAGTGAATGCTTAGAGATTTAGAGAATAATATTTCAGGAATTTTGCCTCAAATAACCGGGTCTTTTTTTTTTTTTTTGGTGCACTTGTATGCATGAGAAAAAACAGTGGTGTTCTGTCAAATAAAAAGAAACATCTTTCTCATTAGGACTGTGTTTATCATGCTTTCAAATGTTCTGCAAACCAATGCCCCTATTTGTAACTGTAATTCAATATAATAAAAGCTGTCAAAACTGCTCACTTTTCTCACTAGAGACAAATTCGCTGAAGTTCTGCAGCACGAGCCAAATAACACAGCACCAGATCCTCCAGCTTTTATTTCACTTTGCTCTAGGCACTATTCATGCTGGTTTCTGTGTAATTTTTGCTCAAGTAAGGGCTGAAAGTTTCAGGTTTTGAACATGAGACTTTTTTAGAAATAAACAGCACAGAAATCCCATTTACAAAGAACATTGGGTGACTGGAATGGTACTGCTTGTGAGCTTTATCTCTGAAATGTCAAGCTTATTTCCTTCAGATTATTGCAAAATACAGACTAACTACATCCTTGATGAAATTCTCTCAAGGTCCATGAGATCACTCTCGGGATTAAACACTGCCCGACCTTTTTTAACAGAGTTCAGAAGCACTGTATTTTGATGCCTACTACCCTTTCAGATACGTTAGTCTGTTCCACTAAAAACAAAGATTATAGATCTCTTCCCTCATGGGAAGAGGTTTGATGAAGCAATTCTCAGTGATTACCTTGTCCAGAGACTCCAGGACCACACTGTGTCCTTCTGGCAATAGACAAAACAGACAAAGTTATCACTCAAGGACAGCCTTGAGTAATGGCTACATTTTCCACTGTTTTAAAAAACATGTTTTGATGCATTAAATAAAGAAAACACATTGAGAGCTATATGTTGGGAATAGGTAGAGTGGCAGGTCATGTGAAAAGCAGCTGGGACAGTGGTTAGGGCAGAAGATCAGAGTCAGCTGCTCTTTTTAGTCTTCACCACACTACTGACTTGTCCTGAGATTTGGAGAAGACTTTTATGGTAAAATCTATAAATTAGAGTCCTTCATCTCACTCTTTTGAACTGCCTTTCTGCATCTGTGCAGACTGCAGCACCTTAGCATGTCAAAACACTTTTACAGGCTCAGATAAAAACTGCAAAATATTAACAACTGTAGTGGCCAGCCAATGCATTTTTATCTCTTTTTGAACATGTGCCGAAGACCATTTGATGAAGATGTGTTCTACACCTGTAAAGAAATAGATTTCTACATAGGCATGGGGGGCCTAGTAAAACCAGAGAACATGAAAAACAAGATGAAAGCTACTGATGACTACAGCTCCTCTGACTGAATCCTTTATTGCAGCCGCATGGACAGACCCCTCCCTGAGTTTTTACTCCAGCCATTATTCCTAACTTGGCATCCAGAAGTAAGCCTTGGCTTCAAACATGAAAAAAAAAAAAAAGCAGATAGTTAGGCTAACACACACTAGCCTCCGTTAAGCATTCAGGGTATTGTGCATGTGATAAAGGATTGGATAAAATGGTGGCAAAAGTCTGCTATCTTCCAAGGCTCAGGAAAATAAACCACAAAGGCAATTCAACAAAGTCCTCTTTGTTCCTGAATAGAACCAACGAAATGAAAGGAATCTGGTGGAAGAGAGAAGGCAAGAAAGAGGTCTGCTGCAGGGAGCAAGTACAGACAGAATCACTCTTTGCCGGTTCCTCTGACAGAGCAAGTGCATGATTATCACATGAGCCTCACAAAGACTGGAATTAAAGGGGCTGACTCGGCTGTCACATCGCTTAAGCTGCACTGAGGTCAAAGGAGTTCGGACTAACCGAGGTCAGCAACACACAGCCTGGGAAGTAGGGGTCTCTTTTTCTAAGCAACAATTGCTCAGGTTGATAAAAATAGATACCTTTATAAGCCATGATGGCTTATAAAGCTGTCCCTTTATACCAGGTTCCCACAAAGTGCCGTATATAATCAATAGCACTCTGAAAAGAACAGAACCACAATGAAGGCAGTCAGGTGGTCACTAGAAACAAGTGTAAAGGGCAAAACACACAAGAGAAGTCACCATCTGTGCTACCCCCTAAAAGACTAAGGGAAAAAATAATAAGTCTGAAATACTGGCACACAAGTATGATAGAATCTGAATGCAAACAGGTGTCAATGGTGTGACCATAGGGGAGTCTGCTATTTGCAGGTCTCCACATGTCTTCTGTATATTATTTCGTGTATCATGTCCCCAACAGAGACTTCTCTTTGCTGATTTCCAGTGATGCCAAGGCTACTGATAAATGTCTCTGTGCTAAAAATAGTACCCATTCTCTCCCTCTGCCCTCTGTCCCCTTTCAGCCTCCACTTCATATGAATCAGCTCCAAGAGAGGGGCACTGACCTCGTCTCACCAGGAATATCAAACATCTCCACAGCTTTGATGAACCTTTTGATGAGAGTGGAAAAAGGAGAAACGTACACATCAGCTGTGTAAGCATGTGCTGGATGGGTCTGGATGCATCCTAAGGTTTGTGTTTAAAAGCAAAACCGATACACATCTACTTTGGTATGCAAGCACAGAAAAGCACCTTTTGTTTTTGTGAGGTTTTGTGGGGCTTTTTCCTGGAGGCTTCAGTAGTATTTGGATGGGGTCCACAGAAAAATCTACTAATTTTGCCGTAGACATACAACAATATCATCTTTGCCTTTATCATCACTTTCCAGATAAAACCAAGATCAGGATACTAGTGGGTTTGTTGCTTCACAGCATGGATTAAATAATTGTCTCTGCCCAATAAACTCATATTCACCTTTGAATCCTGATTTTTGAATCAGGATTTTCCATCTTACATTATTTGTGGCAACATACCAGATTTTTAATATACTTTCTACAGATAAAGTCTGTGTCCCCCTCATTCTTTGAGTCACTGGGGCATCCTGGTAAAAAACTAGATCTACTGTGGCACTGATAGAGTGAACAGAACCAGGTTTTCAGGCATCACTCTGCCGCACCTCTTTGTGGACAGGGAACTTGATAAAAAAATCCTGAGACCAAGACAAAGAGGGCAACCTGCATGACCCAAGGGGACCTTCACAGATATGCTCAAGCTGATAGTGCAGATGAACCTGAGAAAACAAGTCCTTGGGTAAGCTCAGTTATCCTTTACAACCTGACTGTTAATGTCTATGTGTTTACCTGTCCTTGAGGAAAGAGCCTCTATTGTGGTTTATCAAACATAGAGGGATTCCCAGTGTCCTCAGGAAGGTCTGGGACAAAAGTTAAACTGATAACTCCAAATGCACTATCTGTGCTTCGTCATTTGACAGACTTTAAACTGGAAGTGCTGTTTCATGTCCAGTGCTGTAACAGCAGAAAACTGCAGGTCTTTTCCATTTTTGTTCTTTTAATCCAATTCTACTGCATATTTTCTGCTCTGTTGCAAAGCTTTAGGCAGTGCTCGTGCTGTGCCCCCTAGGTCAGAATCACCTTGCAGAAGGAGATGCCAGTGCTTGTTGTTAAGGGGTTTGTGTATGTGTTGAGGCTAGGTGAAGGACAATTGTCTCCACTGATGCTACCTTACAGGATCCTGGAGGAAGCAACACAGAGTGATTTCACAGTGTGAAAGCCAGTACCTGCAATGCTTGTGAAGGGAGTGGGTAAATCCTCAGACCATGGAATTTGGGCTTTCTGATACAGATGGAATCCAGATTGACAAGAAGATGAGAAGCAGGTGCTCCAGTCATGTATGGCCTGGGCAAGGTGAGAGGCTTGTGCTGAGTGATGTGGAAGTGCTCACTCCTGACCTGCTGGACACTGAGAAGGCTGCAACCCACCAAACAGTAGCACTGTCTATTGAGCATTCTCCATTGAAAATGTTCTGGTTTTCTCTGTAAGGAAGTTTATTCTTGTATCTCCAAAGTGACGGGAAGTAATGACAATTTCTCTTTCTTGTTGTCACCAGCTCCTCAACTCAGCACGTCTTGCTGGTAACTTATCCTTCCATTGCAATAAAGCAGCCTTGGTCTTTCACACCATGTTAAAGAAAATAACCAACAGAGTCCTTAAACCAGGCTTGGCTTGACTGTATATTTCAAGTGAGTGCAGCAGTAAAAGGAAACCCTATTAGTACTACTTCCCCATAGCTGGCCTCGCTCAATGCCTAGTGTTAAGATAAATTATGTCCTTCAGTGTGTAAGATGAAATAAGAGTTGCTACCACAGCAGGATGAGTTTCTCAAACATTACTTACATTAGGCAGCAATCTATTTTTCCCACAGAAGGAAAAATTTTGAAAATAGATAACCAAGCTTATCTTGGAGATCTATCACTTGGGGCCATAATCCATGATCTGTGTAGACTCTGCAAAGTATATTATTTTCTCTAACAGCCTTTAACAGCGACTTTGACAGAACTATTATTTTCTTCTGAATGATATATAAACAAATTCAGTTCTACAACTTCATGTCCAGTCATCTCTGTTCATTGTTCTTTTATTCCAAGTATTCCTTGGCATGGTTTAAGAACTACTGAAGTATTTAATAGCTGTTTAAAAGTAACAGCTATTACTATTTAGACTAAACATAAGTAGAGGACAACTAAATTACCTTTGCAAGTAAAGTGTTCATGGAGAAGGATTTAAGAGAAATGAAATTATAAATCCAGTTACTCCATTATTCTCTCTGTTTTAAGTGAGAAAGCAGAATGGGTTTGCAACATTAAGTACAGGGGAAGACTATTCTGAGTCTAATACAAATATGAAGGTACTGTTAGAGAGAATTTGCCAGTTGCTTAGCCCTTGGAGAGCCACTTCTGGGACTGCTTAGGTAGGGATTCTTGGCTCTACATCTCAAATGTGATCAACATTTTGCTTGCAATTCTTGATCACTAAAGGGTATGCCAGTTGTGAACAAGAATGTATTTTCCATTCAGATGGAGAAAGTAGGGGGAAAGGTTTAAGACGGTGTGTCTCATTTCTCTTGAGATCTATCCAAGATCTTAAAAAATCAATGGGAAATCTTTCTGTTGAGTTCACCATGCTCTGGATCATATCCTTACAGAGCTCATTTTATTGTCAAGTCCATTCC
Organism: Corvus brachyrhynchos; assembly: GCF_000691975.1. Taxonomy (NCBI): domain Eukaryota; kingdom Metazoa; phylum Chordata; class Aves; order Passeriformes; family Corvidae; genus Corvus; species Corvus brachyrhynchos. The sequence goes on from NW_008237222.1 coordinate 9,641,843, forward strand.
TTCTTCCCCCTTCTGTTGCTCAATTTGCTCTCTGCTGTTAGGATCTTTTTTGCAAATATTAATAAATCTGTATAATCTTTGGCCTTTAGCTGAGTCTCAATTCCATGGCACACTGTTCCACTGTATGCGTGACTGCATGGTTGAGGGTTGCTCTGGAAATTACTCATAAAAATTAATTGTCTGGTAATACCACAATTGTCAATATGTGTAGGTTGCAGCATTCCCCCTGTGGGCTGTTGTAGCAGATCATAAAACTTCATTTCCAGGAAAGTTTCAAAACTTTTATTTTCTAGGGAACATTAATTATCAGAGTCCAGATGACCTGTCCCATTTCTCCATTCACTTCATCTCTTTTTTTCTCTCATCAGACATGGTAATTTGAAGGCAACTGGCAACAGATCACATGTCAGGCTCCTGGTTTAATGCCCTGGTTTCATATCAATGTCAGCTGAAGTGTTTAAAAGCAGCCAGACTCATAAGCCTAATCCCCAAATGAATGTTTGTATGTGACCATTTCCCCATTGTTAAACTTTTGTACCAACAGATGATTTACAAGTCTGACACTTACACAGACATATGATTTGGCATTCTGCAGGCTTCCTGAGACTTATGACCTCCAGTACTGCTTGTTGACCTCTCCTTCAAACTCAGGACATTGATGGATCTTCACAATGGACAAACCATTCTGGACCTACATGGTCGTGAAAACTCTAGTCATGTCCCTGTTGGAGTTCACAGCAATGCATTCTTTCACTGAGAAATTATAGTCTCTTGAGACCAAACCCTTTTCAGGCACTTACCAGTTCTTACAGAGTTCTTACCTGGGGAAGATTCTCATGCCTAGGATGAAATACATCAAAGAGCAAGAAAACTGCCACCCCTCCTAGATAATCATCCTGTGATCAAGACACTGACTGGTGGCACAGGAGTCCAGATTTCAAGTTTCTGTTCTGCAAGATGTCAGAATCCTGTATTTCAGGCAGTCTTTCTGGCCACCAAAATATCAGGCTATTATTGTATTCTGTATCTCCTGTTGGACCTGTTTCATTTTGTATAAATAAATAACCATTGATTGAACAAGGGCTTGAACTCAGACTGCCCATCAAACTATTGCATTGGTCTTTCCCCAGGTCAGTGAATAGGTAACTGTTTATATGTAGCTAGCAAGTTGCAGAGCAACAGAGGTACCTGAGGGGGTCCCAAAAACACAAGGGAAAAAAAAGGAAACCACTTGGTAAAGTGGTTTCATACTAGAGTATGAAACACCTGGTTTTCAGTCCTTGACCTGAATGAGGAAGAGCAAGGACTACTAGCTGTTCTAGGAGAGGCTTTGTTAAATCATCTCAAAGGTCATAATTCCACCAAGTTTTGAAAAGAAATAATATTTAAAAGTCATACTTTTTTTCTTTCTAAATTAAAAAAAAACCGTTAGCTAAATGATCCTCTAACAAACCCCTTGCATTAGAATGAAGGTGCTAAGTATATTTAGCATCACAATATCTTTATTCTTAAAGTTTCTGGAACATCTGCCCGAGACATGAAAAAGGACCTCACTGTTCCAGTTCCAAGTGGAGTGATTTCTTCACTTAACACTCTTCCCAGTTTTGCTGGCATTTTTCAAATGAAGGTTTAAGTCTATTACTTACACACTATTTTCACATGGTAAACATTACTTTTAGTCATATTAGTCATACAGAAAGAGAACTGAAAGCAAAAGGGAAAATTCAGTGATTAGTGTAGCTTTGCCAAAAAAGATCATAAAAAAGGTAAGACAAGGACTGGAGAGGTTGAGTCCTAATCCTCTTGCTCACTGCAAGATAACATACTGCAATAGCTTTAATATTTACATTTGATTGTCAAAAATATTTATTTTCAAGCATCTCTTTGATAAGGAACTTAATCTAAGTTCTTTGATTAGGAACTAAAATCCATGGTTTAGTCAGATTCACCTCTCTATAAGCATATCAACAAATCAGTATTTCTGTAGATGAAAGAGTCTGCTTTTTCTTAAATGCCATACAATCATTCTCATAAGCAATTGCATAAATTCAGTTAAGAGTTAACCAACTAAAATATACAAATATGCGCAAGGCTTTATAAAGAACTACAACTTCAAAAGGAGTCGGTTTAGGGGTCATGACCTCATTTTTTGCAATAACTTATGCATCATGAGCTTACGTAATTGGCAGTAGATAACATATCACACTCTCAGTTTTATGTCCTTGGTTTGACAACAGTGTCAATTGAAGTATTTGTTAACTGCAGAACAAATGGAGCCTCATAGATGAAAATGTTTTCATTCCAAAACTAATGTTTGTAGCAAAACATCCCCCTTTATTGTTCTTTTTTAACATTATCCAATTCAGTATCAGAAATGGATAGAGGTATACACATAATTTTGGACATCAAGAAAATATTTCTGAATATTATTTATCCTAGCAAAACAGAAATACCTTACAAAGAAAAGTATATCTTTTTCTAAATAAAATATCATCAGAAAGCACAAAAGAACACATATGAAATAGCCTTGGATCTCTAAATCTTTGTTATCTTTAGAGCAGGAATCAGATTTAAGATAGATTATTGGGAAATAAGTGACCTGGACTTTAAAACATTTTAGTAGGGTAGGTTTAAGTCTACTTTTTCATTTTTCCAGAGATTGCATTAAACAGCAGCCAAGAGGCAAGTCTAGACTGCTTCTCTATGTCAAAACTGGACACCTGTACCATCCACTTAAAAGGCCTGTCCTTTTGGGACATTGGAATCTTCACAAGCCACAGCAGAAAATACGTAAATCAAAAAATTATTATACAGAAGGGAGGCATTTAAAAGAAATCTTAGTGAGTTAAGGTCTTAATATCTTAATTCACTTAAATTCAATGGTAGAGAAGCCAAAATTTATTGAGTCACTTTTTGAGTGATCTGAGGCTTAGGAGTAGGATTTGTTTGGGGTTTGGCTCTGAAATGCGTATTTTGTGGGGTGCAGTTCTCTTTCAAGACACTTCTTTCTCAACACTGAGCATCTCGATACACAGAATATGGAATGGAATTCACAACACTTTACAATATAGAGTAAGAGAATGGTGGCAATTTTATTAACATGAAGTTTTCCACTTGACCAAATTAATGTTGGGAAACAATTATATGCCATCAGTTGAGTAAAGCATTTGTGATTATTTCTCATCTGAACCTGAATTTAAACTGACCTGAAGAAAACATGATATGTGTTTTGAAATCTGGCTCACAGTAGATTATCACCTACTATGTACATTATTTGGTAGACATTATTTTTGAGTCAATTTTATTGAAAACTTTTGGTATCTGGGAGAGTAAATTGTCTTCAATGAGACTCCAGGATGTAGCTTAACAAGCCCAAGTTATAAATAACAGACAAGGAAAAGAGAAAATTATAATGAATAGCAGGAGGAAGGACACAAAATTAAAATACTGGAGAAAATGAAACTGGTATGCATAAAAAAAGGGGACACCCATCATAGAATCATGTAACGGTTTATGTTGGAAAAGGCCTTTAAACTCATTGGGTCCACCACTAAACCATGTCCCCAAGTGCCAAATCTACATATCTTTAAAATACTCCTAGGGATAGTGATTTCACCACCTTCCTGGACAGTCTCTTCCAGTGCCTGACAACCCTTTTCATGATGAAATATTTCCTAATACCCCATCTAAAGTTTCCCTGGCACAAACTGAGGCCATTTCCTTTTGTTCTTGTTACTTGGGAGAAGAGCCCAACTCCCACCTCACTACAACCTTCTTTTGGGCAGTTTTAGAGAGCAATAAGGTCCTCGCTGAGCCTCCTGTTCTCCAGGCTAAACAACTCCTGTACCCTCAGCAGCTCCTCACAAGGTCTGTGCCTCCAGGGGCAATTTGGCTTGAAGAGATGCCATAAACTGACCAAATCCATTTCTGTTTCTCTGTGTAGGAACAACTGTATCTTTCTTCTTAGTAAATTATGTTTTGTTTATCCTTTTTTTAGAAACACTTCAGCATGGATTTTATTCAACTTCTATAGTGCTTCATTGCCCTTACCATTAAAAACATTTTCCTGATGTCTGACTCAAATCTCTCCTGTTGATATATAAAGCTGCATTCAGCTCTGGACAACAGACTCTGAAAAATATCTGGTTTGTATCTGCACCAGCATTTTAGTTCATCCTTACATATTATGCTCTGATTCACATAACAAAACACACTCACAGGCTTTCAGACAAAACTATATAAGAAAATGCATTCCAGAAGTGCATATAATGATTTCCAACCAGTACATACATGCAGTTTGAGGGACCAGCCCAGAACTATTCCAAAATCTTGAAGCATGCATGACTGTGGATGTTAAGCCCTCAGCACCAAACATTTTACTCTATAGGTCCTGTGTTGTTTTCACCCCACACTCTTACAAGGCCACACTACTTATTAAAGTAGATACAGCTGCTGGCAAACACTCACTGAAGAACAACAAAAGCTGTGATGGGATGGAGAAAGCTATTAATTAGGAAAGAGAAGGCTAGATACAAAAAGGCAGCAAAAGGTATTTTATAGCCATCATTTGCCGTGGCCCCTGTTACATAGAAA
>NW_008237222.1:9646454-9658243 GCF_000691975.1 Corvus brachyrhynchos
TTGGGTGATCAACACTCTGGGTTTGAGGACACAAAGGTAGATTGTATGAGCCAACAACTATATTGCCTTTAATAATGTCAGATTTTAATTTGGTATCTCAGAACATAACCAAGGATAAGATGTAACTAAGATAAGAAAAAAAATAAATACTTAATTTCAGAAAACAATGAACTGGCATGACATCTTTTAAACAATGGAACAGCCTCCCAGACTCTTCCCAGTAATGGAGCCTATTTGTTTGGTGCTTTTATAGCCAGATTGGCAAATGCTAGAAAACAGCCTGCAGGATATAATCTTGCTTTGGCAAGAGATTGGGCTGGATGATCATTTCCATCTAAGTTTTATCCCAATTCAGACTCAAGTTTTGGAAGCAGGATCTCTTTCTTACTTAGTATTTGCCATTTGAAACCATATTTCAGCTGGAGCTCCTAGGTATGACACTTAGCCTCAATATATTCTAGTTAGAGCTCTTGGGCTATGATACAAACCTCCTTGGAGATGACTGGACTGCTTTGAGGACCCTCAGAATAAGCCTTTGATACTCGCAGAAATGGATGCATGTCTGTGAATGTGTGAAAAGTCAGAGTCACTCTTCCCTTTAGGCTGGCAAGAAGCAACCCAGCATTTAGCAGAACATTGTGCAGCACTGTCAAACAGGTGACTTTGCCTGAGCTACCATTTCTTGCTAAATAGTGGAACACTGACCCAGTGACACAGCCTCTGGATTCAAGCTGACTTGTACCTTGTCAGTCTGCTACATGCTTGGAGGAAGCTTTCACCTGCTCTCATAGAAATGTCTTCAATTAATTGTTAATAAGCAAAAAAAAACCAAAATCCCAAAACAAATTCTCCCTTGTGACTCATTCCATGTGCCTCATCTCTTTAATGCCTGTCATTAGACTGTCAGTACACTGAGGCATAATTCAGTATTATTTAATGTCTAACAAGAATCAAGAAATCAAGCATCTTGACCCAACAAAAGCAACAGAAACCAAGGGAACTGCACTGTACTCACAGACAGCAGTTGAGAGTTTTACTGGTTCTTTGGGGCCAGCTGGTCCTGTCCAAATTGCTGCAGTCTTGAACCTTCTTCTCTAAAAATTTATTTCTTAAAAATATCCCAGTTTAGCCATCTATAAATGGGTCACTTAAGCCATATAAGTAATTTTGAAAATTTACAGCCACGTTCTTGAATAGAGAGGTCACATTTTTATTTCAGCAATATGGATATAAATTAGAACCCTTCCTTCTCTCTTTCTCAAAATAAAGAAGAATGCTATTTACTGGGATATATTTTGTAGCCCTTCAACACAAATACATGCACGCTAAGACCGAGACCACCAATACCAAATGCAGAATTATTTATTGCCATGTGAAAGATAAGTACACACAACAGAGCAAAGAGAAAAAAAATTGAAAATAAGTTTTTAAATTAAAATTACAGAGCAGAAATAACAGAAGAACTTAAACACATTGCTGCCCCAAGAGGATGTGAATTTCAATGGAAAATAACTACCAAATGTTTCCAAAGCCAACCACAAAAAATCAAATAAGATTCAACTTAAATGCAATTTATTCTGAAGATTTTGTTATTATACAGTCACACATGCATGTAGTATTCATGGTTATTTCTCAAAAATTAAACTCTTCTGGGCTCAAATTTGTGTAACACCAAAAAAGGGTTTTAAAAAGAGAAATCCCTCTATTCTGTGAAACAGTTTCTGGGAACTTTCCTGGAAATCCCAGCAAGATCAGCCAAAGAAAATTATCTATGGGGAATTGTGATTGTTGCAGCAAATGTGAGCTTATACTCTGATTCATTTAATTAAGTTCTTTGAGTGAATAACGGGATACAAAACAAGGGGCATACAGAAGAAGAGTAATCAAGCTATAACAAGATCTCTCCAGTTATTAACTGTAAATTACACAAATGTAAATCCAGATCAGCAAAAAAGCCCTACCGCACTTACAAGTTATGATTTTTCAATAGAAGCTTTAAAGCAGCATTTGTCAATGGTGTTAATTTTAAATTATATGGCTAGTGACAACACTGCATACCACCCAAGGTTTCAGCATGCTGGGAAAATCACATTTCTCTTTTGAAGTTGTATTTCAAAAAAACAATCATTTTTGAAGGATATTAATGGGTACAGAGTGAGAGAAGAAAACACACATAGTGAATAAGTTAAAATAAAAAAATAGATGTCTAAGAGACATATTAAATGTCCATATTCCAAAGCCTGAGTGACTTTTCATTTCTATTCCAATTTAAATGAATAGTAATATGTGATAATTGTGGTAGGAAAATAGAAACTCTTCTCTCATAAGCAATAGTGCTGCTTCCAAACAACAACGGCACTGTTAACACATTCATTTGTATTGTAGTATATTAGTAAGAGTCAAAAATTGTTATGAACTTGTGGTTATTGAGTGAAGTGCATTGATAGGTCCGTGAATCCCTCTTGGACAAGCACATAAGGCACTCGGCAACTATGGATCTGTGGCTATCATTAGCATTGTCTTTGAGTAGGGCGGCAGCTCCATTTGGGTGAAGACTGGTCTCCAGTGGTCCTCAAGGAGATGTACATCTACCCATGCTTATTGTTGTACAGCTTGGAGAAGAGCCACCTTGGAGAAATGGCATTAAATCCTGGGAAGAAAGTGTAACAGGAAGAAGTGAAGTACTCAGAGATGGAGACTGAGATGCTGCTAAGTTAGAACTGATGTTGATAGCCTTCTAATGAAGTGTAGCAAGAGAGATGAAAAGAGACACAATGCTTTATATTCGTCTCCACAGTTTCTGACGTACCATTCAAAGCACCACCATAACTAAGACATGCCAGCTTGAACCAGGACTTACAACAGTTTTTTTAAAAGTATGTTATGTCTCAGAATGGCCTTGAAAATATGCCTCAGTCACACCTTGTGTTTCAGATTACTCACAGGTTCCTGTGACATTTTTATGTTCGAGCTGGGAAAAATCAAATGGGCCAGCTGAAAAAACTTAATGCACTTCATTTTTCCTATTAAAGAAATAAAAAACAAAAACAAAAGCTAACAAAAACTTCAACAAACAAAAGAAAAACCTACCTGATATATTTTAAACAGAAGAGTTGTATTTTGGGCATTCATACCACTGTCCAGTTACAAATACAGCAAATCCTAGGGCAGTTCTACATAGCTCAATTACAGCAGAAGAGGAAGTAAAAATTTCCACCCCACATTTCAAATACACATGGGGAGAGGAATTCTGCATTTGAACAGCTGTCTTATGTAAAAAGGAGTGATTTCACCCCCAACACACAGGATACCTGATCTGTCAGAAAGCTGCTAACAACCTCTTTAGTACTGTCATCCTCATGTACCTCAGGACACAAACACCTGGGCTGAACTCCAAAATTATATTGTTCAGCAGCTGAATGGCAAAAATCCATCTAGAATTTAAAAATGGTACATCAAATTAACGTGCAGTAAATAATGAATTTTGCAGTCCTTACTCAGTAAAACAATATCCTCACATCACCTTTCCCAGAAAGTGAAGGCTGAGACATAATATACAGTGCTAAATTAAACCTCACACAAACATTACTGACATGTGCAGAGGTACACTGCTTCAAGTGCTTACTCATTGAATGCCATTCAAACAAATGGCAAGTTATTGGGGGTCAGGGGCAATCATCACATGAGGATTTTTCAACTATTCAGAGCTGTGAATCAAAGGTGATGTATTGTTAAATTGAATATCTGTACAAGAGGGCTGTCGTTACAAAGTTTGGTGGCAGTGAGCACTGTACTGAATTTAAATGTCATCTTATTTATCATCCTGTATTATTTTTAGAATGTTTAGTGCTAGGAAATATACTCGTGCAACTTTAATTCTATAGTAAAAAGCTTTCTGTAAGAGAAAAAAAGTTGATGTCAGAACTTTTCAGAAAAAAATATTTCAGTTTCTACAGTTCCCATAGCTGTGAAAATAAGCACCTCTTCAGCTATAGTCTATAACTGTATTCATCATATCAGGTCATTTTGGGAAACTTCCCTTCAGGTGTTTAACAGATTATGGCTTGATCTCCTAATGGAGAAAAAAAATGCATCAAACACCAAATAAAGTAAACCATTTTTATGCATGGAATGGAGGATAAATATTTTATAAAATCCTTCTCTGGCTGATTAGAACCTAGAAATGAGAAAAAGTTCCAAACACCTTTAAAAGTGATTCATTAAATGCTGGAGTCTGCGTCACTGCCTCCTATTGCCACATGGTCAAATTTCATCGTCTCCTGTCAGAGACCAACTGGCCAAAGTGATGGTGGCACCCACTAGCTAAGCAACTTCTGTCCTGATTATCCAGATGAGTTGCTGCTTTCAAAAAACAGAGCTGCTCAGTACAGGACACCTTCCTATTTTCTTAGTACACACACTTTTCCAGATTGGTTCCCCCTAAAAAGGGTTCATATTCATGGAGACTGCTAGGATTAAATTTGGGTGGTTCTTAGCAAGAGATGGATATTAGAACCAAAATATTCCCATTAAATCAGCCAGATCTAGGATCCTCCCCTTCTTGCTTCTTAATTGTCACCATGACAATGTCAACACTTCAATCATCAGTGCTGAACATATGCAAGATGTGGCCCAGCTTGTCACTTGGAGTCGTTACCTAGACTGCTTTCAGATGCACTACTGCGTTTGGTTTATATTTCTTCAGTTTTCTTCACAGTCAGAAAGCTGGAGAAAGGGGATGGGAACCTTGTGGCATAGAAAAAATAGCAACATAATGCCCAGTTATTAGGCTAACAGTACAAAACGGCTTTAAAAGCCAACTTCAACACCAATGTTGGAACAGACCGATGCCAGGATTGATTGTTGCAGTATCTCTTTGGCATCTGACTCAAGAAAGACGTGTGTGCTTTATCACAGTAACTGGGGTCACTGTAAGTCATATGAGGAGCAGCTGAGGGAGCTGGGTTGTTTAGCCTGCAGAAAGGGAGGCTCAAGGGAAACCTTATTCCTCTCTACAACTACCTGAAAGGAGATTGTAGCCAGCTGGGAATCAGCCTCTTCTCACAGCAACCAGTGACAAGAAGAGGAAATGGCCTCAAGATGCACCAGGGGAGGTTCAGGTTGGGCATCAGGAAGAATTTCTTCTCTGAAAGGGTTGTCAAGCATTGAATGAAAGGATTGTCAAGCATTGAAATGGACTTCCCAGAGAAGTGGTGGAGTCATCATCCGTGGAGATGTTCGAGAAACAACAGGATTTGGCACTTAGTGCTATGGTTTATTTGACAAGGTGGTGGTCAGTCAAAGGTTGGACTCCATGATCTTGCAGTTCTTTTCCAACCTAAATTATTCCGTATATAGCAAAAAGTTGCAGCTGATTTAAACAAGGGCAAATATTCCTCATCATGGAAATCTAAACCTTTACTAACATAGTAGCTTTAATATTATGTTACATCCTTAGTGTTAATTTGGTCTAAGAGTAAGTGTTTCATAAGCATGGTTTTATTTTTAAGCAAAACCTTTGGAATTCTTTTAAAAGATGTTTACAGTAGTTAAAGAAAGATCACATTTTAAAGGTACATTTCTAATTACATTCTGGCAGAACCTTAGTTGGGAACACTACCAGCACTATTTTGATAGCAAAAGCTGTGACAGATACACCAGCTAAGGTTATCTGCTGTCTGCTTATTATCATGATCAAATTAAAATACAAGAATATGGTCAGCAAACCATATATATGACATAGAACACTGGGGTGCAAAAATTTGGAACAACCTTAGGAAATTTGTGAGTGTACAGAACAAGACTGGAGTGTTTCACTGGAAGAACTAAATGACTTCAAGGACTGAAGCAGTAAGAATAGGATGAAATCCAGAACTGCCTAGCTCAAACTCATGAAGCTAGCAGCAAAAAATATCACAATAAACTGGGTACTTGCCAGCTGCACGTGGAGGAGAAAACTTTAGATGGTTCAATCAAAGTCAGGGTTAGTATAAGCCCCTAAAGAGAGGCAGCAACGGTAAGCAAGTACAATTCAAAAACACATGGGGTATTTCCAGCAGTGAGGGATGTGCTGGTCATACGTCACTAGAATACTGTGTAAAATTTAGGTCACTCCTTTCAAGGACAGACACAGCTGTGCTCCATATGGGGGAGTTCCACAGCCACAGCCCTGTCACACGGCCCCCAAGCATGTGCCTGGGCTCCCATGTTTGTGCCTGGGAAATCCCATGCCATGCACCACATGGGCAGGAAATCCAGGCTGTGGGAAATGTGAACAACACAGATGGCCAGCGAGTGCACAATCCATCCGAGCCTCTTCAGTCACACCGGGCTCACCAAGATGGGTTGACTCTACAGTGTGTTGGCTGATACAACAAGAGAGGCTTCAGAACAAAATGTACCCAAAGTTTTCATTTGTCCTTTGGGCTTCCAGTAGGTCCAAGCCATATCGCACAGCAGCGCTCAAATAACAGAGCACATGTAAGGTACACCCAGCATGTCCCTGAAATGCCACGTTCCTTGCCCAGGTGTTCAGCTGTCAAGCTGCATCTGTGTTTGTCTGTGACTTCCAGATGTCAACCTGACTGATGAGAATGATTGCACTGAACCAGTGACCATATGTTGTGCCAAGCAGTGCTAATGCAATGAAAAGGAGGAGAGGGTAGAGCCATCTTTTGTTCTCCAATTAATTCCTTTCTATATGATGCAGGCAAATGGACTTGTCATGAAACAGGTGCAGAAAATTGCTTCTAGAAGGATCAGAGAAATAGAAAATCCATCTCATGAGAACAGACTGTGCAGACATCTGAACAAACAGGTGCAGACCGATGTGAGCCTCAGTTGGCCTCACACTGTCCCAGAATCTACATGGCCTGAATTAAATCAGTGCTAATGAAGTTTCCAGCAGAACTCACCAACTCAGGCTCAGCATTACACTGCCATAGCCCTACAGGCACCAGGAGAGGGCCAATTCATATCCCAGTTCACTGAGATTAACAGAGAGCTTGGATCTGCCTGTCCCCATCAGTGCCAACACACCCCACAACAGTTTGGCTTGTTAGTCCTGGCTGAGCAGTGCCCGAGGGGGTAGGACTGCCCTCAATGATCTTAAAGGTCTCTTCCAAACCAATGATTCTACAATTCTTTAACTCACAGAGAAAGAGGAGAGAGGATAACTGCCTCATCAAAGAGACAATGTTGGCACACCAACAAACAGCGTAAATATGCCATAGATACAGTTAAGCTGAAAATATGAATAATTCTATCCATTATAGCAGCGAGATCCTGGAAGAGCTCTCACAAGTAATGGAGGAAAACTGTAATTTTAAGGTGATGATTTATTTTTCTGAACAGATCTCTGTGCCACAGAGGTGTCTGAAACACCCGTAGATGCCCCGTAAGACCCCACCCTGAAAATCTCTGTTAGCTGCGAACTGCAAACCAAAATCCAATTGAAATCAGAAATTTAATTAAAAGCAGCACTTCTGAGCCAGCTGCTGGCAGGCATTATGCTGGTAAAAAGTGACAGCTGCTTCATTGGCAGTGCAATGTCAACAACTGTAGAAAAGGCCAAGGAATAGGCATGGGACACAACTGTTCAAGGAGCATCCAACTTTGAAGAAGGTATTTGTAAAAAAGGATTCAGAGGCTTTTGTCTATGGTTTCATCAGCTGAGATACTTTACTCCTAGTTTATATTTTGCTGCTGTCTTCCTTGTTTGTTTGGTAGTTTTTTGGCTCAATGGGAGCATAATGCCAATTAAAATTAGTTGAGAGAATGTCAGGTTTTCCAAATACAACATAATTGTTCTTAAAAAACTATTTCCTCATTACCTAACAAATCCAGGGTTTGTTTGCAATAAATGTGCATTTCAGAGATCTTTCCCATTTTTACAAGTGGACTTAGATCACTTTGATCCATTTTATTTGCATATGTAAGTATATGATTCCCATTTTTAAAATGAGTTATTAATACTTTTCTAAAAAAGGCAGCATTTTCTTGTTTTAAGAAATTCAAACTTGGTTTCAAGTAAGACAGAGTAGCAAGGGATTAGTATTGTGGCCATTAAGTTCCACAGGGAAGGGGGAACCGTTCCAGGTACCCAGAATAATTCACACATTGAAGACAGTGCATTGGAACCCAAAATTTCATATCTAAGTTTAAAAGTAACCATTTAGTCTTTGGTTGTTTTTTTCCTGCTAGATCTTCAGGTAGATGTGATGTGCCCTCAGAAATTATTAGCTGTATCACATAGATATGCTTGTCACAGTTTTTCCCTGTGAAGAGACTATATTGCTTAGTCTAAGAATAACTTTAAAATTCACAGAAAGTGAGAACTGTTGAGCAGTTAAAAATAAAAAGTCATAGGAGGATGCACTGTTAGGCAGAAACATTGAGACCCTTTAAATCGACTTGAGCTGTTGAATTAACCTAAACATTTTAGGTCAGATCCTGATCCCAGAGGATTAAAAATGATTTGCAGTGATAACTAATGTTTCTCCTTTTATTTCTGTTTTCCTGCTAATGAGTATCAGATATAACATTGCAAGACTACACCGTAAACAAAGTGCAAAGTTAATCATTTTCAAAGGAACTGTTTATTCACAGTAGGCTGTGTAAAAAGGGAAGGAATTAAGCCTGAGTAAATAAACCATGAAGGTAGATGAGAATATACAGAGAAATCAAAAATAAGAAGATGCAAGTTAAAAAATAACTGGGTATATGATGAAAGCAAAATATACTGCTTACGAGGAAAATTCAACAACTGAGTAAAATGCTGAGTAATTTAATTTGTGCATTAAATTATTTGCAATTTCCTGCATAAAAGTAAAAATAGAAGAGAAATTCAGGATCTCGTTATGCCAAAGATCTTTTCTTCATCCAAGAGCAGAGGAGCTAGAAGGTTTACACAATTTTATGTCAATTAAAATATTCCATATAAACAATGCAGACTTGTCCAAACTAACTGACTTCCACTTCCAATTCTTTCTGGGCAAAGTCTGAGAATGAAATACTGCATTGCAATATAAAATAAGCAAATTTCATCTATTTTGGAACAAGTGAAGAATTACATGCAGTTCAGATACATCAAAATCTTTCTATCTGGCTGCAGAGGCCTATTATTAGGCTGTGTTAAACCTGTCCAGGAACTTCTTCTACTATTGATAAACAATCCACACATTAACTTAGGATATTAAGATGTGTTCCTTCCAGTTCTTATGTATGTTTGTCATTAATCCAAAACAATATTGCCAAACCTCGACCACAGAAATAGTAAAAATAAATACTAGAGGTCTGGGAAGAGAAATCCTGAGGTCACAAAGAGAAGGTAACTTCAAGGGAGTATCCTGGAAATTAAGTCTTATAGATCATCATGGGCTGAAAGAAACAAATTCAGCAATTGCATAATGCCATTTTACATGGCTAAAAATAATAAGAGTCGTGGGGTGAATGCCAGGAAAAAAAAATCACTGGAAAACTTCACAAACATTTATGCTCAAATAAAAGGCTTGAAGCAAGAAAGTTGTTTGATGAGAGCCTCCATGCACAGAAATTGTGCCTTCCAGCCTCCTGCTTGGCATGCCACTTGCTTCAAATGAGTCAGTCATGTTTACAGAAATCGTTTACACAAAACCAGGCCCCATTATGTTCATAATATACATTTTAGTGATGGTGAGGATAAAAGGTCAGCAGAATAATCATCTCCATTCTATATTCAAAGTAGGCTGATACTCCTGCCTTTCAGTAAACTCCTCCATTCTCACTAAAGTGTTTGTTCCTCCGCTCTACAGCTTATTCAAAACCATTAAACCACTGCTGGATAAAACCATTATATTGTAGAAAATGAGGGTCACCCTGAGGAAGATTATCTTATACATGATCCCTAAAAATTTTCCTTGAATAAATGTTTTTTTAAATGCTATTTTTTCCTGCCTTTCCCTCTGTTAGAGAATGAAAATTCAAACGTGTGTATCATTTCAGGCAGGGCATATGCAATCGCCTTAAAACATGAGAATTATTAAATTGTATAATATTCAAATTCTTTATATTCTACTGCACTTGCTAAGGAAAGTGAGATGATGAATACTGGACCCTCAGTTTTCAGATCTCCTTTTGTTTGTTATCGTACTACATGGCTCAGGCAAAATCACAATCACAAGGAAAACACCAGGAGTTTTGCTGCTGATCACTCACAGCTTTCATCACAAAAACCTTGGGGCTCTGAGAACCAGCCTGTGACAAAGACTGCCAAGCAGCAGTGAGACACCCCCCCCCACGGCAAAGGATCTCAAAGCAGTGATGTTCCTTTTATCCTGACAGAGGCTGGACCCAGTCTTTCAACTCAAAACTATCCCAGTAACATTTTGAGAAAATACTCTTGCTATGCTGCCTTTTAAAAGATGATAAACTAACCTGAGTTATCAGCCTGCTGTGCCCATCTCTCTAAACAGCCTTAGTGTATTGAATTTTTATGTCATGTGCTGAAACACATTCTGTTGTAAAACACTGCACGTGGTGAATTTTGTTAAAATCTTCTTAGAGATTTATGTATGTTTGTCATTAATCCAAAACAACAGATTTAGATTCAAGCAAATTGCATCTCCTTAGCCTCATCTACAGCACACCTGAAACAAAGACAATGGAAGAAGTATTTTCTGTTTTCTGCCAAGGACTTAATCTGTATTCATTGTGTATAAAGTCGCTGCTTAAGTATTACTCTACAGGGTTCCACTTCTGGACTAGACTGTTGTCTAGTTTGCTGCAGAACAAACCATTCAGATGACTGTAATTATACTGTACTACCAGGGGGTCCAGCCTGAGCTCTTGAGCCACAGCAGCTTTCAAGCACTTTGCTTGATGGGTAGCACGGATGTGCTTGGCACAGGAGGTTCTGGATAATCTGATTTCCCACTGATGGAAGTGTGTTAGCAGCTGCTGTTGAAGTTGATATTGCTGGCTTCCCCCAGAAGCCGGCTGTGCACTCCATCCAGCTACATTGCCCAGCTGGACCTTGTGACAGCCACTATCACCTGTATGTCTCCTATGCTATTCCACTACACAAAAGGGTAAGACTATACACATTTGCAGTGAAACTTGTAGTGAAGCTCTTAACACACCTCACTATGCAATTCCACGAAGGGATGGATGGATGGATAATATTCCTAAATCAGTCTGATGGGATGGTCCTGTTAGCCCTGCCTTGGCCACAAGCTGTGGACATTTCTCTTGTGCTTCCCCTGCATCACAGGTGACCATTTCCTTTCATCATTAGCAAGTTTAGGGAACTAACATGTCAAGAAATAACTCTTTCTTTCTAAAGCCAAGCTCTTCTGCCCCCTTAGTCCCCAAAGCATGTCACTGCAGGTCACTGCAGGATCAGTGAGGCAGAAGGCACAGTGCAAACAGAAGTAAGGAAGGATTAATGGGAAAGTTGCACCTTTTGTCATTCGAGTTGCAATGAAAGTTATGCTATTAGACACTATTTTAGGGATTCTAAAATAAACTCACTCACCAAAACCATCTGGGTTTAAAACGGGAATTCTTTAATCCAGAACCTTATGTTTATCTAGCTTCTACCCCAGCCTGACAGGCAGCTGGCATAACAGGGGCACTAGGGAGCAGCCATGGAGAGACAGGTGCAGAAACCCACTAACACATCAGGGGAACTGCACACTTGGTCACAAAGCCTTGGTAGATGGCCCACAGACACAAGAAAATGTTGGTTTCCACTTAGGATGAGATGAGACCTGAGCATTGTACTAACAGACCTGTGGCTGTGGAATCAGTCC
>NW_008237222.1:9658255-9659255 GCF_000691975.1 Corvus brachyrhynchos
CTCTTTCCCAGTTCAATCCACAGTCAGCAAAAAGTGAGGGAAAAAAGTTTTAAAAGCTTCAATGCCGGGCACCTCTTTGTCATATACGACACACTTGTGATGTATTCAAAGGTAAGAGTGACGGGGTGGGTAGGAGATTCAAAGTCCATGGCTCTGCTAGTGATTTTATAGATGAATCTGCAGCACAGAACCTTTTTTTTTCCATACTCAAACCTACTCCAGGCATTGCCTAGGTGCTTGGCTTTGTATGTTTTTTCTGAGTCATATATATTTTATTAAAAAAAAGGCAGAAGGGAGGAAAAGAAAAACAGGTGTCATCTAAAAGTGGTGAAAGATTAAGAGAGAGGCAGCTCCAGAGACAGCCAGACCCCTGCACAGACTCCAGCATATGGTTACTTTTTTCCAGAGGTGTCACTACAAGCAAACAACTGCAAATAGTTTATCCACCACCAATTTCAGCAATATAACATTTACCCACTTCTTACAGATACCAGAAAGGTGAGTAATTTACCACTGCACCACTGTACCTCTCTTCAGTCACTGGGTAGCCACTTACATGAGTAGAAATTGTCCAGCTCTTATTTCAGGAAAGTCTTTTTCATTTCCTTCACATAGAGTTCTACCACATTAACAACATGGAGCTTAGATGACATGAGACGTGGAACTCCTCCAAAATACATTTCAGTTCCTGTCAGAAAGTATTGCATGCCTTTGTGCAGGAAATTATAAAATAGAAAATAAACATGTAAATATACCATTTCAACACATCCTCTACATCAAAGCAGACCTGATGGTTTTAATTTCAGCTTTTTGAGGGTTTGCTTTTATAAGTTGCTGAATTTATTTTGTAGCTCCTGTTTATGAAAAAAAATCTTTAAAAGAGTTATAAATTACATTTATCAAATGAAGAAAAACTACAGCTATAAAGTTCTCAGAAAAAAGGAAATAATGTGAACCATGTATGTGCACTTGTGCGAGGACACACACACACAAACTTATG
>NW_008237222.1:9659318-9661389 GCF_000691975.1 Corvus brachyrhynchos
CATAACCAGATGTGCCACTGTAAAACCCATATTTTAGGATATATTCTATGAAATCCTCAGTGTACAGGAAGACAGAAGTTCCCACACTATTAATATCAGTGATACGCATTCCTAGAAAGACTGACTACCTTCACACACCTAAAAATAATCCAAGCTCCAACTGGGAGGTGCAGCCCTCGGGAAGTAGAGAGGGGGTTTACCAGAGTGAAAACACAGAATTTTGAAAACCATCCAGCCTAACACAGAAGTGAGAACAGCAGCAAGACATCACTTCAAACCTTCCGAGAACCAGAGGGCTGCAGAAAGAATTCCACCCTTTCCCATGGAGTTAATACATGAGTGTTGCACTTCAGCTGAGCATGTCAGAGCATGGCTTGTAGGGCCATACAGAGTCACCGTTTGATTCACCATGAAACAGTGGCCTCAGGACATGACTGAATTTTCCTGTGGCAGGAAAGTGTAGCATTGGGTTAGTGAAGCAAAATGCTTCAGTTCTCTGCTCTATCCACAGCTGAATAGGAAACCCCAATTCAAAGGTTTCCTTCAAGCTATAAAAACAAAGCAAAGCTGTTTCCAGGGAATGGAGAAAAAGTCATTTCCAAAGTCCCTATCCAGCTACAAGTAGAGCATATAGGACCAGATAGCTTTTTTACCTCAGAATATCTCTCACTGATCTAGTAGAGCAAAGTTTGTTGATATTCAGGGTTGCAAACCCATCTGTTTACTCAGGCTTTTGTCTGTCAGCATAGTTTGAAGAGGTCACTTTGAGAGATCAATTTTTTTTCCTGGGGGTTTCTTCAGAGCTACCACAATTTGTTATTGCGTCTCTTTAGAGGCTTTAATTTGTGGTTTTCAAGATTGCATAACTGCACAGAGAGGTGGTGAGAGGCCCACATGAATAGTTCAAAATAAGTTTGACAATATAGTAAATATCTACTCAGTAATTTTCCCTGGACTGAGCACCATGGAATGCCAAAGAAGTTATTAATCAGGCTAGTGGATGAACGTGGCTTTATGAGGGCTGGAGCATACATTTCTCTTCAGATGCTAAAATGCTGGATTACCTTGCTGTTGACTCCAACTAAAGATGATGCAGCAGGGCACTGCAAACCAGACATCTGATTAAAGTGCTCTAAACCAGCCTATGCAGAACCAGATGAAGAAAAAATAAAATGAGATTTTAATTTTGCCTTTTATTTAGGGTTCTTGTAATAAGTTACATAAAAATGAAGCAAGCTGCCTAGCCTCCCATGAGGAAGCTCAGCATTCATTTTTCGATTTTGCAGATGTTAGACGGGAGGCACAGACATGCACAGTCACTTCTGGAGAAGCACGAACTGCACCTGGGGGAATTGCAGGTCCTGAGGGTCTTTGGGAATCTGCATCCAGAGACCTGGCATTGGCCACAGGCAGAAATGGGGCACTCAGGACCCACAGGCATATTGGGTTGCATGTCCCAAAGTCAGTGTGACAGGCACCTGGGTGAGTGGCAGCTGTAGTAGCAGCTCAGAGATGCATGAGTCACGTTTGCATAGCAGAGGGCAGTGTTCAGCATTTTGGACAACTAATGTCACTTTCTGAGGAAGCTGGTGAGGAAATTATGCGCATGCTGCAAGCTGGGAACCCTGCAACAATGGAGCAGCAAGCTTCTGAGCAGAGACACCAAACTACACTTAAGCTGTGTACTTCTGGGACGGGTCTCCATCTGGTTCAGCAGGAAGAAATTTACAGGCCATAAATTCCTTCTGATGGGTGAAGAACTGAAAGTGGCCAGTCGGTGTTCAGCCCTGCATACTGCGAGCACTTTGCTACAGACACGCAACCCACCCAATCCAAAGCCACTCGCATGTCCACTCTGTGGACAGCACACAGGTCACCTGGCCATGCCTGTGAGGTAACACTTCAGCCCTCAGCTCAAGGATTTTGCCAGACCTAGTCCAGTGAGAGGCTTGTGTTTGTATGTCACTTGACAGGTGCAGAAAAGTACTGCTGGCTCCTCCTGGGACGCCGTAAAGGAGTATCTGCGCTGACTCGCTGCTCACCTGGAAGCAGCAGGACCCCAGGGAGCAGC
>NW_008237222.1:9662339-9664506 GCF_000691975.1 Corvus brachyrhynchos
GCCAGCGCCCTGCAGCACAAGCCGCTGCGATGCTCCACTCCCTCGGCGTTCACACCTTGCAGCTGCTCACCCAGGCGGCCGCCTGCATCCTCCTCTTTCCCCGCTTCCTGCTCACTGCCGTGATGCTCTGGCTCCTGGATTTTCTGTGCATTAGGAAGAAGATGCTGACAATGCCCACGGCGGAGGAGGTGGCCAGCGCCAACGAGGGGCCGCCCCCCGACGACCCCCCGGTCTGCGTGTCCGACTCCAACCGTATGTGCAGCTGCTCACCCAGGCGGCCGCCTGCATCCTCCTCTTTCCCCGCTTCCTGCTCACTGCCGTGATGCTCTGGCTCCTGGATTTTCTGTGCATTAGGAAGAAGATGCTGACAATGCCCACGGCGGAGGAGGTGGCCAGCGCCAACGAGGGGCCGCCCCCCGACGACCCCCCGGTCTGCGTGTCCGACTCCAACCGTATGTTCACGCTGGAGTCGCTGAAAGCCGTGTGGCACGGGCAGAAACTGGACTTCTTCAAGTCGGCGCACGTGGGTTCCTTGGCCCCTAACCCCGAGGTGATCCAGCTGGACGGGCAGAAGAGGCTCCGCATCCTGGACTTCGCCCGCGGCAAGAGACCCCTCATCCTCAACTTCGGCAGCTGCACCTGACCCCCGTTCATGGCCCGCCTGAGGTCCTTCCAGCGCCTAGCCGCGCACTTCGTGGACATTGCCGACTTCCTGCTGGTGTACATCGAAGAAGCACACCCGTCCGACGGCTGGGTCAGCTCGGACGCAGCCTACAACATCCCCAAGCACCAGTGCCTCCAGGACAGGCTGCGGGCAGCTCAGCTGATGAGGGAAGGGGCGCCCGATTGCCCCTTGGCCGTGGACACCATGGACAATGCTTCCAGCGCCGCCTACGGTGCCTACTTCGAGAGGCTCTACATCATCCAGGAGGAGAAGGTGATGTACCAGGGAGGCAGAGGACCAGAGGGCTACAAGATCTCGGAGCTGAGGACCTGGCTAGACCAGTACAAAACCCGGCTCCAGAGCCCCAGCACGGTGGTCATCCAAGTGTAAAAAGGACCTGGCAAGAAGCGCAGGGGTGGAGAGGCGAGGGAGGGCGGGAGGAGAGGTGGGGAGGGAGAAGGCACTGCGTCGCGGGTGGCAGGAGCTGTCTTCCCGCGGGGACACTCGAAGGAGGCTGCTGTGCGAGCTTTCGAGCAAGACGTGCCATAGTCCTTTCTTTATTCAAATCATGTTGATTTGCCAGCCACGCTCTGTCAATACTGTATTTCCATGTGCGTTTTGTAAATAACAACTCTCTTTCTTTCTTTTTTTTGTTTGTTTGCTGGTTTTTGGGGGGGGGGGGGTTTTGAGAAGGGTTTACTATTTTTTAAGGAGGCTCTCTTCCTACAGGATCTGTTCCCAGCTGCGTGTGTGCGCGGGTGTGTGTCTGAAAAGTTGTGTACAAGTGCTCCGTGCTGCCTAGCAAGTGCTAACTGGGATTTCTAGTATTTCTTTGTGATGACCGATTTTGAAATGGGTTTCTCTAATGCCAGGAAATCGCGTCTGATGTTGTCAAATACTAGAACTGCCAATAGCCAGAGCTGGACGGAATGTCCTATTTATGTGGGGGGGTTTTGTAAGACGTTCGTTCACCTTCCTTTTTTTTATGAATTTTTTTAAATAATAAAGGTTGAGTAACTACACGTCTAAGCTTGACTGCCTTTCTCTATCTTCAGACCGCTACGTTCACTTTCCCTTTTGCCTACCTCGCAACCCCCCCACCGCAACACGCAGCCGAGGAAGGGCAGGCGGAGCGGCAGGCGGGAGAGGATGCGCTGCCGGGGGCTCGGGGGCGGTGAGCTCTGGCTCGGCGGCGGCAGGAGCGCGCCACCGCCCGCGACCCGGAGGAAAGGGAGAGTACTGGGTGTCCCCAGGGGGAAATCCAAACCTCCGGGGTTCCTGGGGGAGGAGACCGGTCAGGAAGACCGCGTGCTCCCTCAGTGACGCCGGCGAGGTGGCCCCGGACTGAGCCCTAAGTTCTGGAGGGTGAAGGTGCAGGGCAGACCAGCGCCGTGCAGGCAAGTGAGTCCCGACCAAAAACACAGGCTGGGGAAAGCCGTCCTGGGCGGGAGAGCCCTCTCGGGCACGCAGGTGGTGCCGGACCGGAGCCCGGACGGGGGCAGC
>NW_008237222.1:9664546-9665560 GCF_000691975.1 Corvus brachyrhynchos
CCCCGCGGGGGCCCGCAGGTGGTGCGGGACGGGAGCCCGGACGGGGGCAGCGCGAACCGCACCTGCGGCGAAGCGGGGCTGAGGGGCTCGGGCAGGACGGCAGCGCCCAGCCCGGCCGTGCGAGGCTCAGCCCCATCCCCGGGGGCCGGCAGCTGCGCTTCAAAGGGTGCAGGGTGCTGGACCTTGCTCCCTTGGAGCCAGACAGGTGAGAAAGGGCGTGGAGAGCATCCCGCAACCTACGCAGGAGCCGTGCAAAGCCGCCCAGAAACAGCGGGTTTTTAAGGACCAACCGTGACCCCTCTGAACGCCTCCACGTCCTTGACAGCAGCGGGACGAGGCGCCCCAGCTGTTAAACCCCTAAGTTTTGGAGAGGGGTGCACGGCCCGGAGGCAGGGCAAGCCGCGGACGTCGCTCTCCGCAGCTGGGCAGCGAGCCGCGCCCGCTGTGCTAAACTAAACCTGCGGGAAGCTGTTTGCAAGGGCGTTGTAGCCCGTCTTGACAATGTTCCTCCGGACCCGCAGTGTTCCTGTCTCTCAACATTCACGGTTTAGACCAGCACGCGTAACCACACCCGCCACTCCCCGCAACAAAAGCAGCACCGAGTGGTCCCTCACAGAGAAATCAGATGCTCCGACCCCGCTCGTCGGTCCCCTTCGCCCCCGCAGCCCCCCTGGAAATCGGGCCGCTCTGCTGAGGCGTTAAAAGATCCAGCTCAGGTGCCCGCTTCGGGCTTCCCGACCCTCCTGGCCATTGTGCTTGCTCTGACGGGCTCGAAACCTATTCAGCCCTTCTTCACCTTCCCGCTGCCCCCAAGAGCTCACCCCCCGTCACTGGGCTCAGGGCTGCACCGGTTCCGCCCGGCTCAGGCGTCTCCGGTTGATGCTGGGGCGGCGGGGCGAGAGCCCACCCCGAGGTGGGCTTGCTTCCCCTGGCTGGGCTCTGGACGCCGAGCACAGAGCCCTCTGCGAAGTCCCGGAGCGGAGGGGGGGCTCGGCGACAGCGGGCGCACGAACA
>NW_008237222.1:9665713-9722440 GCF_000691975.1 Corvus brachyrhynchos
CCCCCCGCTCCGCCCTGCTGCCCGCGGCTCCCAGCGCGGTCCCGGCCCTGGCCCTGCCCCGCAGCGCCTTTCCCAGCCCCACGCACGTTGTGCCGTGAAAACCAAAGGCAGGGGACCAGCGAGGCTCCTCTCTCGGCTATAGGGGTAGCCGCTGTGTACGCGATTACTCTTTTTCTATGGTTGTTGTTTTTTTGGTTTGGTTTTTTTTGTTCTTTTTGGGTTTTTGTACAGCTTAGTTTTCCTTACTTTACAATAAAGCCATTCTTTGTTTTCTAACCTTGTTATCTCTTTCCTTTATAAGCTTTTGGCAAGCTTTAGTTGTAATCTGAAGTTACGGGCAAGACCCGGGCACATCCCCACCCCGGCCTGGCCCCCAGGACATTTTCCAGTCATACAGACAGAAATGGTCACTGTGGGCTTTAATAATAACAGAAACAGCCTCATCTTTGCTCTCTACTACTAGCAGATCTTGGTCAAAGGCTATATGAGGTCAGGATTTTTTTTTTCCCTAAATAAGTCAGCTTTCTAAAGCTACATTCCTCCTTTAAACCGAACACAGAGCTCTTATTTATCACTTTCTCTTTAATCAGCAACAGAAGAAAAAATTGCTATGAATTCCTGGAATCCCTGAAAGAGATCACACTTTTCCTTTGCACAAATCAAAGTTATCTGCTCCTATTATATCCTCCACTTAAAATGAATCATAAGCCTCCTTCCCACTGAGCTTTCTCGGGGATACTTGTTTAGCACAGATGAGAACAATACACTGTACATCTAAAGAGCCCAGGGCAGCAGAAGCCTCTCCGACTGATACAAAGGATTGAGAAACGTCCTATCTTTAAAACGCATTTTTAGTGCCTTTCCACCTCCCTGGTGCATGACAAACAGAAGTCAGAGAGCGCAGAGAGATTTATCAGAGAGAGATCTGAGTGGCGATTACATGTTCTGTCAATAATTAATTGAATTATGTCCTCATCATAATTACATACAGTCCTCTAGCCAGGAGGAGAAAAGAAAGAAGGAAGTTGTGGTGTGGTCAGAGGGGGATCTCAGGACATGGTTCCAGTCATTAAAAATGTGATGTAACATTGCAATCTGGTGTATTCTGAGGCACAAATGGGGAAACACAAATGAAACTAACTACCAAAATATTATTTGCTTTACAGCAGGGAGACAGAAAAAGCACTTGCGTTCGTTAGTTGTTTTCATTACTACTTTCTGCTGGGGATTTAAAGGTATTTTGCCATGCAAAGACCAGAGGTCTTGCTCATTTGAACTATGAGCTATATGTTGTAGGTTTTCTATTGTTCACCATGTACTATCTGACCACATTGGATGTTTCTGATATTTGAAATAAAAATTTTAATTGGTCCAGAAATTAAAATTAGTCCAGCAAAGCATCCTATATTCAATAAAAATGTAGAAATGACACATTAAAATAATCTTGCAAGCAAATTCTTATTCTGATACTAATTTTTCTGTACTTCTTCCAGTCATAAGAGAGATCATTATATCATTATTAATTTATTATTTACTAAGAGCTGTTCGAGTACTCTTTTGGTACACAAATGCAAGAAAACAAAGAGCTCGATTCAGTTCTCACACAAGTTTTGCACTGGTGTGACTTCAATGACACGGGTGTAGTCACTTCAGAACCACCTGGGTGTAATTATGATCAAAATCTGGGCTATTGCACTTCCTTTGCTTTTCTAATGGTTCAAAACCTCTCTTTTTCTACAGCACACTGCGGAAGACAGACAGCTGTTTACATACAGCGCTCAAAAATCATTCTCAAGTTCCTCCTCACCACCAGTGCCAGTGTCCTATGTCCTGCCACAATTTAGGCGTGTCAGCACATTTCCTCATCTTTCTGCATCCTCCCTACAGCATGAGAGTTGTAAACCCCATCGATATGTGTTTCCCTCTACTTGTTAAGGCACATCCTCTTGGCGTCTTGAGTTTTAGGTCAGGTAGCTTTTCATCCTAATTGCTTTTAAGATCCAGCTGCCAAAAGGGAATTTGACACCTGCTTCCCTCTTTGCAAATTTCTCTTTTCAGACAAATGTTTGATGATGCCTCTTGAAAAGGGGTTCATTTATGACCTCAACTTAATTGACAAACTCACGTATTTCTCATCTTCTTGGCCTTCCATCTACTTCTTCAGAGATTTTGGAAATGGTTTACAGTGGTAAATGCACTAACACTCAACGGCCAAAAACATCTTAACTAGAATTGCAAACAGTATTCAGTACCTCCTAGGTGAAAATGCAATGCAGGACAAGGTTAAAATCCTTCACCTAATATGTTTCGCATGAGAATCCTTCTCAGGGCTTATGCCCTCAAAAGTAAGGCTCCCTCAGTCTGGTCTATGCAGTTCCTGTGCCAATCAAACTTAAAAGATCAGGCCTGTATGTTGTTTCATCTCTCTTTTTCAAGTTAATGGTTTCATCCTGACTTTGCTCATGGAAGCACTTGCTTCCATTTCCTTTCAAGCAATAAATATCCTCTATCTTAAAAGGACCTTTATGACATGGCCATATGGGGCAAGGTAGCTAAACCCCCTACAGATCATCCCCCAGTGCCCAGAATTACCCCGACATGGAGGTGATCCCTGAAAGTCTGATAAAGCCGTCCAAGAGCTGCATTTCTTACTGGAGTCTTCAAGAATGAACTGGAACATGGTCCCGAGCAGAATAGCGTTCCATTATCCATTATAAAGTAATGGGCATTATGAAAAATTATTAACAGATTTAGATTTTACTGATACTCCTAGCAATGAGGGGTTTCAGTAGGTGACGGTAATGATGGTAAGAATCATGGTAAAACTTTCATTCTTTTATGGCCATCTTCTCTCTCTCATCATCTTAGGTTTATGAACAACTAGTGCTTGAGCAGTCTGCATTTGACCAGATTTTCACATTCCATTCCAAGGCAGCCCAGGCTGGATTTTTAGGGTCATATTTCTATTTTTCTTCTGTCTTGCTTTTCTTGCCTGAAGAGTCAGTCAGGATATACATTCAGAATCACAGCATATTCTGTGCTGGAAGGGACCCACAAGGATTGTTGAGTTCAATGCATGTGAATGGCCTATATGGGGATGAAACGCACAACCCTGGCATTACTAGTACCATGCTCTAACCAACTGAGCTAATCCCAGTCCATCCCTCGCAGTGGACAAAATTCAGTATATTCATTTAATCACTAGAGGTTATCAGGCATAATTCCTCAAATTATGTACCACATTACAGAAATTAAATGAGGTGTCACTGCACAGAACCTCACTTCAAGTATCATAAATTCAAAAAGTTTTGCATCTAAACATCTTCCAGAGCTTTCTCTAAGTTCATATAACTTTGTAGGCATAATTATGCCAAAGGTATCTTTAGTGCCAAAGACCTGATAGCGAGAATAATTTCTAAGAAAAAAAAATAATTTCATAACATCTGGATAAAATTTAAAATATATGTTTATTAAAAATATATTTTATTAAGTTAAAAATAAAAATTTATGTATATGTTATGACTTACAATAACTCTTGTAATGGAAGTGATTCTTAAAAAAACTATGACACTGAGCTGAAGAAATTCTGAAAGTTGCACAATTCCATGCAAGAAAAAATACTGTTTATTTGATCACTTTCCAGTTGTGATGAAGGACAATCAGGAAAGAATAGGGCGCAAGGCTGCTGTCAATGAGATTTGCAGCACGTGGACACAGAGAACATACTGTGCCACTAACACAGACACATACAATTGCAGAGATCAAAATTAGCCCAGAGTGGTTTTGGAACATTGGAAAGGGAGAGGCAGGGACTTGTGCATTTTATGGAATGAAATAGTTATTCCAAGAAGTCATAAATATACAAAAAAAAATTTTAAATGACCAAGTTAATTTCTATTTCTTCTCACTCAGAAGTGAAACACGTCCATTGTGTGTGTGTTGGTGAATAAGGAACAGTTCTGGGGAAATTGAAGAGATTAAATGAAACTCGGTTGTCTAGTTCCCTCTATTTCATTTAATCTTTTTTTTCCTTTTAACTGTATATTGCCTTCCCTAGAGCACATGCCACTGGAATGATTATGTTGGGCTCTAATTTTTTTGATGGTCATGCACATCTGTCTCTGACAGTGTTTAGCTGACAGAAGTATCTGTTACAAAATAAACTACCATGACATCAAAAGGAGTCAACTGTTCTATCTACCTGATTAGAGCAAAGGTATGGTAAGCATATGCAACAGAAGAATTTGGAACTGTTCCCCAGAACTGACTGGCAAGACCTCTCCTATTCCCATGAGATGTCTTCAGTTGATTCATTCAGCCATTATACATTCCGGAAGTTATCTACTGGGAGGGACAGAATGGAAGAAAAAAGAGCAGATTGAGGAAGAAATGTCATGGACCTTGCATTTTGTATTTTTTTTACTGACTGAGTAAAACTCTTCTACTGCATTGTCATGAACACAAAGACAGGTGTGGAGGAACTCCATAGTGATTTACCAGTAGAACTGAAACAAACTGATATGTACCATAGAAATACATCTGTTTTCTAAGGCTGGATAGGAAGCTACCCAGAGAGATGTATATTAGCACTTCCTGCAGACACTGCTTGAAGCTGGAAATATCTCCTTTTCCTTTTACCACATATTCTGTGCCAATATTAAATCACTTTGGAACCTTCTGTTTTGTTAATAAATCTAATCCCAAGAAAAGAGACTTGACAAAAAGGAAAATCAGGCTTTATTCTATCTTTTCAGTTATTGAACACTGTCTCACAGCTCATTCCTAGATCTGTCAAGCCCCTCTTGCTCAATGAAGTAAGACAGTGGTTCAAGGGCCAGACGGTGGGAAAGAAGCCACTGAGGTCTCTGAGAGACTGCAGCACTGTATTACAAATGTGTGAGATAAGGGCCAAACTGTGGGACAATGAGAAGAGGGAGAGGATTATCTATTCCCATGCACAGCAGTGACAGACATGCACAGATAAATATTGTCTCTGAAACCTGGTGCTATCTTTGCTACCAGGTGAGCAATCAGGGCATTCATTGCAATTCCCATGTCATTTGTTTTTAGACGATGGATGTGTCATCATTGCAAAATGGAATTTGGACCTTTTCAGAAAAGAAATCAACACTTAAGTCATACTTTTGAGTAAGTCAAAAGACACCCAAGGG
The DNA here is from genome assembly GCF_000691975.1 of Corvus brachyrhynchos. Classification (NCBI taxonomy): domain Eukaryota; kingdom Metazoa; phylum Chordata; class Aves; order Passeriformes; family Corvidae; genus Corvus; species Corvus brachyrhynchos. The sequence continues at coordinate 9,670,885 of NW_008237222.1, forward strand.
TATGATTGCCTTGTATGCTGTTCTTTTTTAATAAGGCCAAGGAAAAGCATCACTGGATGGGATCATAATCATCTGCTGCTTTAATGCAGGCAATCGAAGAAGTCTCCTTACTGATGGCTGTAAATTCATCATTATGGATACCACTCAGAGTCATTTGGCATGACATTTTTTATGCATAGAACAGAAAAGTGCAGTATTAGCTCCCGAGTGATTGGATGAGTTGTACATCCATTAATGCACATAACAGAAAATGTTTCCCAGCTCCAACTTATCTCCTACACAAACTGAGAAGATGCAGATTGACTTGCTGCTGTTTACTCAAATTTTTGGTGCATTTTTTCATTATGTCCAAAGTCCTGTTTATCTGAGAACCTGCTATCATCATGCATTGTAGATTGTACTGCTGACTCTGAGATCATAATAGCCTGGCTGTGTTCACATATTATGAAATTTACTGGATGACAGGCAATATGAGAGAAAATTAGTTGCATTAACCCCATAATGAATAAATATTTCTCAATTCGCTGCTTTGGGAAATAAGGAAGTGGTAGATTGTAAGCCCAGGAAAGCTGGACAAATTTTTAATCAAATTTTTAATCTACACAATTGCCATTTCAACCTGGTTAAAATCCATGTGTCATCCATCTGAAAACTGCAAAATTAGTCCACTAAGAATTCATTATACCATAAAAACACTAAAAGTAAAACAAAAAAACCCTGTGCTCATTTTCATAATAGACCACCTTTTTCATTTAAGACGTTTCATTTCTAAATGTAACTAGATTAAATTTTCCAGGAAAAAAAAATTAAAATTTCATTTTCCATTTTGGCCAACTCAAAAATATACATTTTCCTGTTATTCAAATGAAACAAAACACACATTATTCAAATTCCCTCTTCTGCAGTGTTTCTTCCTGTTCATGAATTGCTCAGGAACTGGTTATGATCAGTTAATTTATCCACACACTTCATCGATCAAATTACATGAAGAAATTTCACCCAAGAATGTGTCAACTATTTGTTCACATAGGATATTTATTCAGCTGTGATATAGAACCATCACTTACATGAACGGTGTCATATTTGCTCCCCTGCTGATTATATGGCTTTCTTTTTTCAGAGAGGAAATACCAAATATCAAGTAATTGCATTTCTTAGATGCAAATTATCAGACAAATAATCATTAAATGTTTACAAGATATACAAAGTTTCTATCCAGACAGCAGAATTATCCATCTTTAAGCCATTGACACATTTCAGAACTCTGAACCAACATCTTTTATTTAATAGTATGCACAAACTAGAGTTTATAGGAAAGACCTAGATAATAAGAATGCACCTAAAAATAATAATTAAAAAGTCTAGATTTTAGCATTTCAGCTTCCAGTATAAGCAATAGGGAGAATTCAATCCTACCTCAGCTGTCAGATAGTGAGGACACTTACTTAAAGGGGGACTTTTTGGTACAAGCCCAGCCCATGTCCATGGATCTGAACCTGGAAATTCCATAACCTGGACAGTGTCATAGCCTGTGAAATACGCAAACCATTTTCTTGGAACTTTAAGAGAAGAGGTACTGATCAGCACTTGTGGGGAATGGTTGGACTGTTCACTTTCCTAGCAGAGCTACTTACTGAGGATATAAAACAGCTGTGTTACAGTATCAAGCAAAATATCAGGTACATGCCATAACAGTGAGGCTACTATTTAATTCCAGATGACAAACATTCTTCTTTATTTTATTCTGACCAGAAAGGTTATTCTGACTTGAGAAAGCTTCCCAACATTTAGCCAATACATTCCCTCACAAAAACACTGAATTTACCAGAAATTCACACACACTCCAAACAAAACCCCAAAAATCCCAAAGAAAACCCCAAAAGAATAAAGGAAAATAAAAAGAAGGAAAGAAGAAAAGTTTTATCCAAAACTTTTAGGTCAGCTCTAGGATGGACTTTTGGACTCGCTTGTAATTGCTTTCATTGTCTGATTGGTCAACATTACTTATCTTCCCCTGCTGTGCATATGACAAACTGTCGTGTAGGCAGGCGTGCTGGCCAATAAAACCTCAAAAAGCAGTGAAACATTCCCATCAGTGCAAGCAACAGCTCTCAGTATAAGTAATTGTCTTGTCATATGTCCCCAGGCCCATTCTTTTCCCTTTCTTTCTCTCTCACTCGAATTTCATTAGAGATGTTCTTTCTCCATCAACATAGCCTCATGTTACTTCTCTGCAGCTCTGCTGCCCTCCATTCTAAAATCTGGCATTACAGTGGAACTTCCAAGAATTCCATTCTCTGAAGCATTATGAGTCACACTGTAGTCCTCAGCAATATTTTTAAAACACCAATGTTTTTTTAATCACTCTTGAGACCCACAGAAGAAAGTAAGGATATTATCTTGCTAACTTACAGTCGTGGTTGTTTTTTCTATTGCCACCCACACTCTCTCATCTTTCTCCAGATACTCTGCTCCAGTCTCTCAATAGTGCAGGCATATGGTATTCAAGCATGCCAGAGTCTGACTTCAAGTTTTAGTCATTTTTCTTCCTGTAAAAAGGATGGAGGGACATTAAGCCTATGACCATTTGAGAGCTTTCTTTATGTGAGACTTTTATTAGGGTTTATATTTTTAAAAAAATTATATGCTATACTGTAAAACTAACAAAGAAATATCAGGTCTAAGCCATAATTCATCTTATCTGAATACCAGCAGTGCCATGTGTCTGGTATGTCAGAGGCAGCACAGAAATCACTGGTACAACAGTGAACATAGGAAGGGGACAACTTATGCCTGCTTTTGGCAGTGACTTCAAAAAAAGCATTTTAACACAGGAGATGGTTATCTTCAGGAGTTTTAGTTGTAAATACTATCCCTGATAAGAAAAACATGAATCTTTATTCTACTGTTGAAGAACTTTCTGTTTTAATTAGAAAAAGGAATCCAAGTTACTAAGCTATAGTAAAGTTATCAGTTCATTTTCATTGTATGTTTCAATGTTTGCTCCTCTTTTTTGAGCACAAGGGATGAGGCAGCTTGTATTACAAAAGAGTTATTTGCAGATTAGGACTGAAGTTCCACAAATTGCTGTTATCTGCTGTGCAGATGCTCATGTGACACACTGAATAAATATACCTTAAGGTAAGCACATAACACTGGACAATGGGCATTCAATAAAGAAGATCCCTAAAGACAAAGATTATCTGAGTTCTGTAGAGATCAGCTTTTGCACGAAGCACTTGAGGATGACTGGCTGCCCCCATGATAGTTTTTAGACAAAGCTGCCAGGAAATAAGAGGATGAAGAGACCTAGATTCTAAATTACCAGCTGATCATGTGAAGAAAGTACATACTTGGGTCTCAAAAGTTACTCAAAAATGGTCAGTGAGTTTGCCTGTGCAAGAGATGGTTGAGAGAACTGTGAAAATAAACACATCATTGAGAAATGGAGGTAGGATGAGTGAGATTTACTTAAGAAAAGGCGAGAACAGTGTTAAACGAAATAGAAAAGAATCCAATCCATATTAAATAGTAGCATTAATGCAGTCAGCCAGGAAGCTACAAGTGATGAAGACTCCTCAAGAATCAAAGTTAGATGAAGGATTTTATACACACTTGTTCATGTATTTGCTTGTCTACATAAAATAAAACACAATCATACTGAAACTGCTCATTTTACAGCCAGCTCATATAGGGCTTTTCTCTCTCACTGCCTCTTACCAGCAAGTGTGGAAAAGCAATAAACTTGCTTTTCATTTTGGTAGGATTTTGCTTCTACTCTGCGTGTCTTTAAGAAATCTTCACCATTTTTTTTTGTTTGTTTGATTGTATCAATACTAAACTTTTGGAGTATGTTTTAACTCCTGGGCTGCATCCAAAGCAGTGTGGGCAGCAGGTCAAGGGAGGTGGTTCTGCCCCTCTACCCTGCCCACATGAGATCCCACCTGGAGTTCTGCATCCAGCTCTGGGGTCCTCTACACAAGAAATACATGGACCTGTTAAGAGTGAGTGAAGAAGAGGGCCATGAAAAGGATCAGAGGGCTGGAGCACCTCTCCTACAGAGACAGGCTGAGAGAGTTGGGGTGGTTCAGCCTGAAGAAGAGAAGACTCCAGGAAGAATTCGTTGTGGCCTTCCAGTACCTAAAGAGGGCTTATTAAAAAGAGGGAGTGCAACTTTTTACACAGACAGGTAGCGACAGGACAAGGGGGAATGGTTTTAAACTAAAAGAGGAGAGATTAGATATAAGGAAGATATTCTTTACCCAGAGGGTAGTGAGACACAGGAACAGGCTGCCCAGAGAAGTTGTGGATGCCTCATTCCTGAAGTGCTCAAGACCAGACTGGATGGTGCTTGGAGCAATGCGGTTTAGTGGAAAGTGGCAGGGAGATTGGATCTTGATGATCTTTAAGGTCCCTTCTAACCCAAAACATTCTATGATTCTAAGATGCTGTAACTACCAGGCCAAGACATTTAAAAATTGCTTTACTCACTGTGGGTGTTTTTAAGATAAAAAAAGAAAACTTTCTAGAAAATAGGTGAAAATATTAACACATTTATTAGCCTAATGTTAAACTTTTAAATCTGTATTTAGTTGCCCTAGTGTCAGTAAAGTTGTTAATTCTCAGTGATGGATATCCACAAATCTCAATGAATGGGTAGGAGGTACAACTCAGCTAAACATCACACTATCTGAAAAACTCATTATCATTTTAAATTCGGGAGCCTATTTAAATACAAGCATCCAGTTTTGAACATTTGTCATAAGAGTGAAGCAGTGATGGGTTCAAATATTTGGTAACTGCTGATGTCATTGATGAGCTGCAGAGATTTCAATTTTTCACAGATGTTGTTACCAATAGAACACATCCTTAAGCCCCTTCTGTTTCCTTATTTTTATTACTTCTAAGAAAAATACTATCCTCACCATCTCTGAACCCCCCCTCAGTGTGATTTTGGGCCTTGGGCAGAACAGGATGCAACAGACACAAGAACAACCTTTGGTCTGGGCAGCGGATGTCAGGCTTAGCAAGGAGAACGTCATCAGTCCAAGAACAATAGCTAAAGCTTCCAGGTCACTCTGAATCATTCTCCTGAGTGGCCCTTCCTACTACCTCTTACTGGCTTTTCAGGAATAATTAGAAACAGGCAGCAGTTACACCATTTCTGTAAGTTTAAAGCTACGCTTTCAACAGCAGAAAAGCTCAAGAGCACAGGCAATTTCCATCTGAATTTACTGATGCTTTACTCAGTGCTCCACAGGCAGAAAACCCAAGTGACACAACAGGGAAATCTAGCACATACAAGATATGAAGGCCTGAAAATGAAGATTGTTGTGAAATTTAGAAACATGATACTGATGTGAATGTGCATGTCTCTAAAACAGTCTCTTCTATTACAGATCTCAGATGTGTATATGCCAGACATAGCTGAGTGAGAGCCAAAGCCTAGATTAATTTGCTTTTTATAAAAGTTGCCTACACATGTATCTGAAAATCAAAACACAGAAAAGAATATCAGAGATCTCATAAAGAAAATAATATTTAATTAGTTACAGGTTAGTAACTAATTAGTACAAATTCAGGACCTTACCTTAAACAATTCTTCATTTTGTTTTGTTTTCCTTGCATAAAATACAATTCTGGAATCTGGTTTTCATTATAAGCATTCTTTAATGAACTCTCTGGTGCTAATGATTTAGTCAGAAAAAATAAGTGGTATTTTGTTCACTTTTACCTTCTTTTTCTATGAAAAAAAAAAGAAGAAGCAATGTAATACTTGGAGGAATCAAGGAGTAAGTATCCAAATATCTTAGAAGACAAAGACTGCAATTTTAACAAATCTACCCTAGTATGTATGGCAATATGATGGGAGTTACAGCTGTGACAGAGATTTTAAATGGGAAAGAATCAATGCAGATTTGCAGATGGAGGTCATGTCTCAAAAATGTGTTAGGCTTGTCCAAAGGAGCACATGGATAAGATGATCTGGTAACTGCAGTGTGGTAATTCTATACTTGGATACTCTGGTGCATATGTCATGGATTTCCATGGAGCTTTGGGAAAATTCACAGGCCTTTAAAAGAAAGAAGCTACCACGGCACAAAAGCAATGGTCCTCTTGAGCATTATTAGATTTTTTTCAAGTTAGGAAGGAAAAGAAGGAATGAGCAGCCAATTGTCAGAAGGGAAGAAGTTGCTCGCAAGGTGTTAACAGGTCTCTGATGGAATCTCTGCTGTTCAGCCTGCTCCTGAGCAACCTCAAACACAAATACAAACATTATATCTTCTGCTGATGATCTGAAATTGCCCAGGAGAGTCAAAATTAAAGCTGTGTGAGGCAGAGTATAGAAGTACCTCACAGTCCCAAATGACTTGATGGTAAAGTGACAGATGAAATTAAATGCCATTCCTAAGTAGGAAAAGACAAGGTGTGTACACATTTTTGTACATAATTCCTGCCTGATATAACTCTGAACAACAAAGTCCACAGAGATTTTAGTTACTTAATTAAACCAACTATTAATTTATATCCATGATTCAGGGTATTCCTGACAGTGCCTTTGAATTTCATTGATGTCTTTTAGACTACCAGAGTATTTTTTATAATTCCATTTGGAGAGAAATCTTTGTCTTTAAGTGTTTCAGAAATACAAACTAATTATCCTTATAAACACTCTTATAGAATGAAAACTGAGGTATTTCAGTTAAATTATTTACACAAAATGCTAAAAATATGTCAGACAATTCTCTACCAGAAAACTGCCATTTTCAATGAATCCCTTCTTAAAAGAAATTAAATTAACTTTATGCATTTCTTGGGAAAGTGGAAAAAACTTTTAAAATGTAGATATATTTCAATCAGACATATCTGGAAAAGAAAGGTTCAAATTTTCACATTATAAAAAATTGCAGATGTTTAAATTGAATGTCTTTAATTTAACCAAACACTACAATTCAAACTACCCAAAGTAGATTTAAATTGTATCTCTCTTTTTTCCCCAGGAGATATTCAAAAAATTGTCTTTCTTGTTCCCACTTAGGATGACTTTATTTTACAAATTATAATTTTTTTTTGACAAAGAAACACGGTCATTCACTTACCAAATCAGGGTCTGTCTGTCCATTACATGCCATAAGTTGAGTAACTTCTGTGTAGAAACAATACCTGTCTAGTACTACCTCTTCACAGATTATCTTTTCTGGGTAGAGTATGTCCCTGTTGATTAATGTTCCCTGAACCATCTTTCAAGAGGTTTGTGCGCTTGTAGGGGATACTAAAACAAAGCAGAAGTGTCCTGCTGCAGACAAAGCTAGGCTGAAACTAAAACTTTTACTGAAAGATGAGGAAAAATACAGGAAAAAAAAAACCACCTAATTTTAATAGAGGAATTTATATTAATTTTAAAGTTTTTGGTAGTAAAGCACTGAACCATGGTCTGAAAAAATTGGCTTCGTCTGCTCAGTCAATCTGTAATTCTACATACAGCCCAACTAAAGCTCTAGGCATATGAATAGTTTGTATTAACTACCTGTTTTGAGATTTCTTCAGTTGCGGGTCTTTACTCTTGCAGGCTCTCTGTTATGTATGAAATTAAAGCATCGTAAAATAACTCCATGCACTAAAAAATGCCCAGAGATGACTGTATAACCTGGAGTAAAGAAGGTTCCTAGCGTAAATAAATACCTGAAGGTGTACAGGTTTTTAGTGGTGCCCAATGAACAGGACAAGAGGCAATGGGCATCAGCTGAAACCTGGGAGTTTTCATCTAAACATCAGGAAACCTTTTTTCCTATGAGGATGACTGGGTGATGGCACAGGTTTCCCAGGGGAGTTGTGGAGTCTCCATGCATGAACATAATCAAAAGTCATTTGGACATGAACCTGGGCAACTGTCTCCACTGTGGCCCTGCTGGAGAAAGGGGGTGGGACCAGATGACCTCCAGAGGTTCCTTCCAACCCCAACCATTCTGGGATCTGTGATTCTGTGATTCTGTGAAATATCACTCAAACTGACAAAACATTAAAGAGGAAAAATGGAAAAATAAGGGAACAATTTAAAAAATAATCTTTAACAAGAAAATTAAGGAAAATATGCCTGAGCAACTAGAGAAGCAGAATCCTTTTGGTACATTTATTTATAACAAGTACTTAATAAAACAGCTAGGAAAAAATACAGACTGGAAGGAGGACATATGCATCCACAGATCATAGAAGAATTATCTAGATAATTTTTGAACCGCTGACAATTAAATTGGTATACCAAGAGGAGCAGGTACTGAGAAATGAAAGAAATTCCAAAGAGAGAAATAGGGTTAATACCTTTCAAAAGGAAGTCCAAGGAATTCCAATACTTGCTTTCCAGTATCTCTTCTCCTTCCAGAAAAGCAATTGGATACATGCTATTAAGAAAAAAAATGTATGGACCCAAAGAGAGACCAAGAGCAGACTAGAACCATAAGCAAAGTAGAAAACTAATAGGATCTAAAGATCACAGGATAATTCAGGTTGGAAGGCACCTACGAAGTTCATCCAGTCCAGCCTCCAGCTGAAAGCAGGGTCAGCTGTGAGATCTGACCAACTTCTTTGTATGCAGCTTGGTCTTGAAAATCTTCAAGGACTGCACAGCTTCTCTGAGCAATCTGTTCTGATTGCTGAGATTCTGATCTGTTCTTGACTGACCAAACTGTAAAAAAGTTTTTCCTTAAATCCAGCCTGGCCTTGTATTGTTTCAACTTCTGCCTATTATCTGTAATCATCCCATCAGGCAGCACTGGCTCCATCCTCCAAGGTCCCCCAAAACCCATATCTTCTCCATGTTGAACAAGCCTCAGCTTCTCCTCCTGAGGCAAATCCTTCAATCCCTGATTATCTTGGTGGCCCTCCACTTAACTCGCTCCAGTTTTAAATTTAAATGACAAATCCTGGGCAAGATGTATAGAACACTCATTTCAGAGATAACCATAATGCAGTGATGAATATTCTTTTTAGAACAGTTTGGAATTTTCCATCTAAGAGAACTGATAATATATAAAAGACGCTGTTTGAAAAAACTCCCTATTCAGGAATGAAGATAAAGTTTCCCTTAACTTTTATTGAGATCAAAGTCTCACTTATACAATTATATTTAAGAATCTAGTTGCATGTCTTAACAGGGATAGACTTGAGCACATGTTAAAGTACTTTCCTGAATCTGGGCAAGAGTTGTTATATGTAGAATATAACCTGTAGCTGGACTTCATATCTGATTACAGTGCCTTTCAAAACTTTACCCACAAATGATTCACATTTTCCCAAACCATTACAAAGCCTTATGAACTGCAAAGTAATTAAAAGACCAAAGCAAAAGGTAATGGAAGAACATATATCAAGTTTGGAAAGAGGTGGTACCAAATGCAACAGAATTCACTCAGTATTACTTAAGATTTCCATTAGCTATCCATGGTGACAGATAAACAGCACTTATATTTGTAAATTATGTTGTACCATTACAAATGTTAGGGAAAAGAGTGAAATACATTGCAAAGGAGTCTGAAAATATCAGACTGTGGAAGCCAACACTGCTTGCCCTGCTGATACAAAATTCCTATTAAAACAATAAGGTGTGCAGAATTTGGCTTCTGGAAATAGGAAATAAAGGAACAAATCCAAAGCTCACTAAAGTCAATAGGAGACATTCTTCTGACCTCAATGGGCTTTGGATATCACCCAAAATGAGATTCATTCCGGAAAAACGCAAGTTGAAAGAAATCATCATTCAAAAACTAGCTGGGGGAGAGATGTTTGGAAAACCTGGAAATCAAAGAATACCTAGGAGACTTTGTGTAATATATGATACGTGACAAGAGCTTATGAACACTGTTACAAGACTGTACCTTTTCTAAAACCTTATTAGTCTAGAAAGGAAGACAGAATAGAAGAGATAAGAAAACCCATTCCATCCAGTTAGAGAGTAGAAGTAGCAGGGATATCACATCACAACCTGCAGGCAGGTTGTTTTGTATGGAATTTAAAATGTGCCAAGCATCAAATAAAAGCACATCACCAAAGGTAGTTGTCCCATTTGAGACACCGCTATTTTCTCAGCTGTTTTTCCAGATACAAGTCTGCTAGTATCTACAAAGATCAAATGCACACATAGTTTGCATATAGGAATCCATGGTCAGACTTCAGTATGACACAACTGTCACATCTGTGATGTGGTCATCTTCCCATTTTAGTGATGAAGGTCAACAGAGCCTTTCAAGATTCCATATTTCCCATTATACACAAACGTCCTGTGCTAACCCAAGGATGCCCTCCTTTGGTGGAAGGACACCCACTTTCATTCTCCTGTACACCTTGCTGCTGTCAGATGGAGAAAATGTTTCAAGGATATACATACACCTCAGTGAAACGAAGATCTGACCTGATTGTCAAGATCAAATAGATTCAACATGCACGCTATAAATTCTCAGGATTCCTATTCTCAACAATTATTTCCTACAATTTCATTGCTGAGAAGTGGATAAGGACATCTGTAAGCACATGCTAGATAGCAGAAGATGATAAAGGTAGCTTCCCCGCAACTGGTCTGAAAAGAAAGCACCTATTCTGTCTCCACTTATTCAGTGCAAGAACCTAAGAATGGTTTGTACAAAGAATAGATTTGTCGTATTGAAAGACTCTGGCAGGCTGACTAATGCACCTACTGAAGTTCAGAATGGCTTGATCCTTTCTGCTCTGTTACTACTGTTGCTGCTGAGGAGAGGAAAATTTTATTTCTCACCAAAAAACACAGACAAATCCCCCAAGCCCAAACTGCAACACAAACCGTGTGTGGCTCAACAAATAATATTCATGAGGTACTGCAATTTATTGCTTCATTGGCCATATTGGTTCTATATCATTTTTCTTGTAAGACATAGATAAGAAAAGGGTGAAGACAAGCAGAAATCTTTGAATAAATATATTGGAATAAATAATTATAATATTATTGCAATAATGATGACAAAGCTCCAGTTTATTGTAGAATGTCTTTAGGTTCATACACTGTAGATTATATGCTATTTAGTACCATCATTTCTGGTTTAAAATCTTTCTATTCTTAGATTTTCAAACAAGAATCATTATTTTTTTTGGAATTGTATAGCTGACCCTTCAGAGAAAATGTTGGAAAACATTTTATTTTGAAATATTCATCCTTATGCTTCATATATTCTTGGACCACTTCACATCTAAAGCTTATTGGCTTTTGCTAGAAAATCATGCCTCAACATGACTGCAATTCTTTCAGTGGGCTCAATCTTGTAGAATCCTGAGCACTAATTTCCATCAGTTCTCAGGTTTTCTCTGAATCTAATCTTTTGTGACATCACAAAAAGTTTGATGGAATGAAATCACAAAGAAAGTATTAATTCAATTCTCACAGGCAGGAAGAAAAAGGGGCACATGGATTTTAAAACACGAAGATTGTAAAGAAAGTTCTACAATTAAGATGGGAAAAGAGAAATTGTGGATAACATGATACACAAGAGAACCCTTCTGAGTAAACTGCTTTGCAAAATCTTTTTATAAAGCTTCGGTAGGTTTTTTAGAAAGTAGAACCCTATGCTCTTACTCTAAATCCTCCCTGATTTTATAACATTGATACTGGAAAAATCAAATCTCTTGTCTGAAAGGTATAGTTGCAATTAACAAGGATGTTAAGCATTTTTTTTCAGATACATGAAAAGAGTGACAGGATTATAGACCACCAAATTGTTGGTATTTTAAGAATCTGACAGGCTCAGCACCATGTGCCATTCTAGCCTCTCTGTGTATCCTTTGTGGTTAAAACTCTTAAGCACTTTAAATTCTTTTGGTCAGTATTTTTTTCCTTTTAGGGCAGACAACTAGAAGCACATTCCAAGTAACTATTTATGGTGTACAGAAAATTATAAGATACTAAAATCACCTCTTTGAAGGTGTTTCCAGGCATTGGGTAGTAAAACAAATATCTTATTTATAAAAAAAAAATTTTAAAAAAGTTGTTGTTTTACATCTAGAATATAATTATCTACGTTCCAAATCAAATGAAAGACAGTAGCAGCACAAAGACAGAGCAAAATAGTACATGTCAAATCTTAAAGACTTTACTTGGACAAATCTCCCATCAAGCTTTGGTGGCAGCTTTGCCTGATGAAATATGGCTGAGCCAGATCTGAAATAAGAAAAAATTTAAGAAGCCACAGGAGTGGAATAAGTTATAGAACAACAAGTGAAATATTTATTTTTGTTGTCTGGGAAATAACAACAATTCAGTGCATTATTAGTATAAAAGTAGAAGTCCACTGAACCAGCAGTCCTCTGATGCATTTATCCAGATACAACAGAGGACCAAAAAGATGTTTGAAGAGGCAGATGACTTTCCAGAATACTTGATACAGGCTGGAAGAAATATGCGAACAAATTTTTCAAATCCTCAAACTCTGGCAAACAAAATTGACTGTAGCTTTGCATAACTTCATTTACAAATGGCTCAGTCCTCTCATGTTTCTTCTTTTCCAAGGAACAAGACAAAACTGTGGATTGGTCCTGTGCAGGAGACATATCTGTGTGTTGGGGTTCATGGTGGGGAAGAGGCCAAAGCCCCTGTGCTGCAGCCAGGAAACACACCTGGAAGCAGGTTCCTTAGAGCCCCACACCTGGGAAAGAGCTGGTGGACATGTAGCCCAGCAGACTGTCCCACTGGGCAGAGAAGCACACTGGGAGACGGGATGAGAGGAGCTGCCAACCACCTGCAGCTGGTATATCAGGTCATGCAGCAGGAGACAGATTCTGGCACCGGGCTAGGAAAGTCTGTAAGACATACCCCGTTCTGTGGGGGTGAGTGGATGCTGGAGCCAAATCTATGAGTCTCACACTCGGTGCACAAAAACTTAACAGCTCAGATGGATGGGTAAAATCTGTATCGGTGTAGAAACTGCATGGGATGAAAGCTTTACAGTTCTGCAGAGGAATCTGGTTCTGCTCTGTACCATCTGTGCACCAATTGTGTGGATTGTTTGTTGAGCTTTGTTTGGTTGGGTTTTTTCCTTCAAGAAAGATACATAAGTCAGTAAAAAGAATGCACTTCAGGTCAGTTTAACTCCTGAGCTATTGTTTTTGGCCCTCGCCACTGCTGATTATAGGTTCAAATTTTATACAAGAGTTAAAAAGAAGAATCATGCCTAATTACTATTTTCTGCAATTTATTTCATTTCAAAGACAACAATTTAATTTCAAACTTTGCTCAAATTAGAGGGGGAAATAAAAAAACCTGGAAATGCAGAAAAAGTAAGATTAGAGACCTGATTTTCAATGTAAGACCCTTACAGCTGATGGTATATTTCTATGTGCAGCTAATACACACATTGTCTGTTTGAAACCTAATGACTGTGTGATAGTAAATATCTGGTAGATCCAGACCATGAAGAGGGTGCTTCCATTAGGTTTGTGCTTATACCACTAATATGATGTGTTTGTTCGCGTGTATTTGACAATATACACACAAATTAGACTGAGCGATTCTTAGCAACAAGGAAAAGCAACAAGAAAAAAATAATATAAGCTTATACATACATTAAACATTTATATAACGATGCACATTCTATGTGCATAACAATAAACACATTTCAGTCTATGAGCATGCAGTAAACACACTTCAGATGACAATTTAAAATTAATGTCCACGGGCACTCCAAACATGCTGTGGCACTCGTGGAGTGAAATCTGAGGCTATTAAAACAAACAGGAGCCTTGCTTAATCAGGGTTTTCCAGACTGCAAAACTCCAGAGGGGGATCCAAGAGAACCCTTGAGGAAATTTAAGATCATATGACATCAAAGTGAAAAAAGGCATCACTCCTATCTGCTTCTCCAGAGGCTTCCCGTGACTTACAGGAAACACAGCACCTTATGCTCTCAATCAACTGAAAGCAGAAATGGAAGAGATGGACTAAGACTTGCATAAACATTGGTAAATGTCTTACAGGAATGTTTTTTAAAATCTTGATGTTCTTTTCTGGCTTCTGGGGTTTTGGCAGGAGCTCTAGTCTCTAGGCCCATTTCTGTGTACACAATTTAATGATGGGCTTGATTAAGAGACAGTAATTCACAAGAGGTTTAGCTATCTTACTTATTGACATGAACATGAGTACAATGCCAAAATCAAATGGTTATGTCCCAAACCAATGGAAAATCACAGAGGCAAAAGCGTGATGGAGTCTTCATTTTTCAGGTTTCATGCATTTGTACTGTTTTCCACTGTATATAATCTATAATGCTTTATAATCTAAGCAACAATCAATCGAGCCTTGCAAGACCTTTTGCCAAACAACAAGTAGCAAAAACATCAGCCTACATCTGCCCATGAGGGAATTACATTGAGGTCCAGTTATATTTGTCCCAGTAACTCTGTCTGCCAAGTGAGCCAGTTTCCCTCAAATGAGAATTTAAAGGAAGAACACAGATGTTGGCTCTGGGATAAGCTAAGACAAGACTGCAAAGGCAAATTCTAGACATTGAACTCTGTTACAGGGTAGTTCAGGAGTCAACCTCAAAGGAAAACAAGGCAATGAGTTCATAAAAATTAACTTGTTGACCTCCTACACAGGATTACAAATTTCCAGCGAGGTCAGTAGGATTTTCAGGCATATAATATATCTTAGGACAGGACTTAATATGCTTTCAAAACTGGCTTTTCATAACTGAAAGGCAATATAAAGAAAACATCCTTGACATCCCCTGTATTAAACTAATGGCATTGAACTTCAGACTAATGGACTATTTTCTTTTTCCTCTCCCTGGCAGACTCAAGGAGAAGAACCCTCTTCTACGGCTCTACATGCCATAAAAACTCAGTTTCCTGAAGTCTTCTCTCTTGCAGGAGAAAGTGGAGATGATCCACAGCCTGCAACTCTACCATATATTCTTTTACTGGAATAAGAAATGTTTTTAGATCAACAGCTTCAGAAGCCAATGGAGCATCTGTGTGCCAACATTAAAGTCTCTTTTCAGCTGTGAGAATTCCATGCTTTCTAAAAACCTTGCCTTCTCATAGGAAGATGGCCAAAATCTCCCAGATAGGAGTTTATGGCAGAAATCTACAAGTTTAGATCACTAATTACTGCTTTTGAATAAATCTCAGTGTACATGTATACATTATTCTGTATGTCTTGATTTCTGTTTTATTATTTCCTTCAGTTTGACTTCCATCTGAATTCCAGTTTATTACAAAATTTTGAATGTTTTATTTTTCATCCTTTTTCAGTCTTGTGGTTGTTCTCATTCTGGCATTTAGTGACTTTTCCCTTCATTTGCTCCTTTGTATTTCTTTAAGGCAATGAGCCATTTCTGTGGTGCTGGATGGGGATGAGGAAAGATGCCAGCAAAATTTTTGGTGCACGTGCAATAGAAGTCCTCTCCCCACAAATTCAGGTTTGTAAAAGGTAACTCTAGGAGGAGTTTCTACAAACAGTGGTACATTCTTTCCAGAGGTAATTATAAGGTCTTAATTTGTCTCAATTACACATACATATTATATGCTTATATATTTTTCACATAATATGATAATGTAACAAGTACTTATGCATATTAAATACATGAATATGAGTGCAAGCATAACATTTTTCAATATTCTAAGTAGCACAATGAATTCTCAAAGAGCCTAGTACTTGCAAACAGCATTACATTAAAAGAACAAAAAGTATATGTCAACCAACTAAAAATATTCATGTACAATGAAACACAAATATATTCCTTGTATCTTATAA
Organism: Corvus brachyrhynchos; assembly: GCF_000691975.1. Lineage (NCBI taxonomy): Eukaryota > Metazoa > Chordata > Aves > Passeriformes > Corvidae > Corvus > Corvus brachyrhynchos. The sequence goes on from NW_008237222.1 coordinate 9,686,654, forward strand.
TATTTTTATAGAATTTTTAGACAATTATATTTCTCACATAAAAATATTTTCATCAGATCTATCTATATGAAATTTTATATTCCATTTGGTGTACTAGAAACTCAAAAGTGTGATAATCTTAAAGAAACAAATAGTGAAATTACTAGATACAGAAAATCCTTGCTTTCTTTTTGTTATTATGACAAACTGCAAAACTCAAATATTGAATCTGACAAATATAAATTATATTGTAGTTAGCATAAGTGTGATGCAAAACCCACTGATATATTTGGAAAACAAATGAGTCTCACAATTCACACAGAAAGTCATCAAACTGAGAATCGAGTACAGCAGAGAAAAAAGCTGGAAAGCAATATAAACTGTGTAAAGGTTAGTGATGGTGCAATGAAACTTTGACTATTGTTTTCCATGCCACTTCAAGAGATGTTTAGCTGAAAGAGAAAGGTGTCAAAGACAAGTAATGAAAATGTGGTTACAGACACAATATGACCCTATTATAAGAAAAGACTGAAATGAATAAGTGATAATATGACACAGGCATCAGATAATTAAATTTTGGCAGTACATGCCAAGAGCACTTATGTCCACAATGTGATTTCACAGGAATTCACAGAAAAGAAACACATAAAGGCAACTTCATGGTTTTGATCACTACTGTAAATGTAACAAAGAAAGAAAATGGAGGGGCTCAGTCACAACCTTCAAATGCCTGCCAAAGTAAACAAGAAGGCGTTTGATTTTCAGCCAATAAAGATGAAGTGAAAAATGAAAGTGGGAAAGCTCTGCATAGAGCTTTTTCTGGTAGAGAAAGACAGGCAGATGTGCATGATACTTTATTTATGGCTTTGGTAGAATAAAAATGATTGAAAAAATATAGAAGCACTTTTAAAAATATATTAAAAATTAGAAAGTGTTAGTCCTTCAGATGTCTGTTGAAGATGTTAAACAAGGTACAGAAACTTTGCAAAAGCGGAAATTCAATTGGGAAAGTGCACTTTTCTTTATCAATGTTGTTTCCCATAGAAGCTAAACTCAACTACAGGATTAAGCTTCCAACCGCATTATCAGATTACCTAACATACATTTTTTGAGATAAGACTACCAGAGACCACCGATAGATGACAGATGAGAAAGAGCAAGCAAGGCAGAGACATGAAATATTTCTGGAGCTAATAACTTGTACAACAGGATATAAATCAGCAAAGTAATAAACTCTGCAAGACACGTTTTAACACATTTTATGAGATGCTAATTCATATTTCCACAGATGTTTGACAAAAGTAATCGCATTTTCCATTTTGGCCATAACACAACTTCCTCAAATCAGTTTCAAAGTTAGCCCTCACACTGCTTCTGCATATGGATAAATGGTCGGTGTTTCCTCCAACTCGGGAAATGTTGGCACACCACACCACTGCATGCAAATTAAACTTGCTTTGGAATTGAAACCAGAAGTAGTTTGATATTGGAAAGATATTTTTTCTAAAATAATTTACAATTTAAGGGTCATTCAGTGCGGCGATCCATTGCTTTTCCTATTTCACATGCTCCCCCCGTTCCCTGCCCTTAGCCTTGGCCACTCCCTCGGACTCTCCCTATTGGTTCCTGTACCCCAACCCCACCCAGGAAATGCCTCTGGGCCCCTGACAAAACCCCCCACACCCAGACTGCAAGGTCTCTCTACCTCTGGATATTGAGGCGAGGAGGTGTGATTAAAGCCATCTCAAACCCTCATGAGAGACCCTTCTCACTTCCTTCATCACTGGTTGTAACGCTGATAGCTGACCAGAGCAAGATCACGAGGTCGTCCGAAATTGGACTGCGGGATGCAATGGGTTGCATTGCCCTAGGAAACCCTTGCTGAGCTCTCAGGGAGCTACAGCCTGCTAAGCAAAAAAGCGATCACAACAATTCAGAGTCAGAAGTCAACAATCCCCAACCCAATAAGACTGTACTAGATTGTATAACAGGAAAGAGACACTGACCTTTTCGATTCAGCCTGCTGCTCTCCATTTGTTTGGCCATCTCTTTCTCTATTTCCTACTTGCCTTTCCCCCCTTAGGTAGATATTTAATGATTTCTTATCCCTCCTGGTAGAAAGGAAAGAGATGATTGTTCATTGCTAAAAGTAATAAAGTGATCATTTTCCATTGTTACAGAAAAAAAATATGGTTCATTGGTAATTGTCTTATTAAATTCTTGATGCACTGTTTGACACTGTGACAGATCATTGACCGCAAATACTCCCAGAATTCTTGTCTTCCAGGCAAGGATGAAACTTAAAACATTATTTCATGTCAAAACTGAAAGGGAGGAAACTGAAAGATGCAGAGCGAATGGAGAACTATTGCAATACTGTCTTACATTCTCCACTGTGTTCAGTATATGTCAATTGAAACATGCTTATCAAGATATTTTCTATATCTTTTCACTAAGTATACCATTATGTCCTATGAGATGACCTAAGAAAGCACGAGATACTGAATTATAAGGAAAGCCAAGCTGAAGGAATTATGGAAAGAAAATACTTAAATAAGCAATATTCACCACTAGAGAATCTAGAGAAAGAAGCAGAAACTATGACCATCAGAAGTCCTACCTATTCAGGGAGAAGCATTTAAAAATAATTTTAAAACATTTTACAGTGACATGTATTTATCTTCCACATACTGAACACAGTGACAAACAAGTGTAATACAAGAAACAAAGCCAATTTTAAGGGAAAAAAAATGTTTGCTATTCAAGCCATGGATCTAGTAACAGATGGAAATTGAACCTTTAAACTGTTCTTACCATAATGACTACTTGGAGAACTTACTAACTCCAATTATAGCCACAATTAGCACTTTTTAAGGACATAGATGTATAAAGAACTGAGACAGATCTAACACCAATAAAAAAGTACCCTGTTTTCTGTTATGTTGGCTTATCAAACTCTGCAACTGGAAAAGGGTTCATCTTTTTCACTACTTCCACAGATTTTCCCTGTTCTGGCTTCCAGAGAATGGATTTGTCTTCATGATTTTTAGTGACACCTTCAGTTCTCTAAGAAAAATGCACTAAGCAGTTTTTCCCCCATGGTGCAACCCCAGCACAGTGCCCTCTATCCCATTTATCCACCATTAAGGAGGCACTGGGCAGAACCAAAAGGTACATCATGACGTTTTCCAGTGGTTGTTGGATCAGTCCTGTGAGGCCATTGGCAGTCAGCACACCTGGGACAGACCAACTCAGAGCACTCTTCTACTATCAGAGGACTTACATAGAACTTTATTCCCTTTCCCTTTCACAGCTCCATGGTATATCCCACTTGCAGTTCAAGGTCCAGCTACAACTTATATACAGACAAACAGAATCCTAGCACTGTTTAACTATCAGTGTCCAACACACTGTATCTTCATACAGCTCCTTCTCATAGAATTTCTTCCTATGTCATTTATAGACATATTTTTGTTAAACATTATCTGGAGAAGAATTATTAATCCACAAAGCAGACTGAATGCCTCTTAAAAAGAAGAACTTCTGACATCAGCAGGTTGTTGATACACAATTATTGTTTATTTAAAGAGCTTCTGAGAAACTGTGAGAAGGCTCATTGCTATTTATCCCGAAGTATGGATGTTAGCCTGCAGTTGGAATGGAAACAGACTAATGTTTCCAATGAAAAAAAACCCTTCTAGCCAAATTTTAATTGAAGCTAGATAGCAAATGAAACAATTTTTTCGCCTGGGGAATAGAAGCAGGCGAAAACAAAATTGTATCAATGAATTTGGGATTATTTTAATACCAAAAGTCTAAACAATATAAATTATATACAGAAAAGTATTTAGAAATTCTTTTGTGGATAAAGAAAAGCCAAAACTTTTTTCCAGAAAATACTGAGGTGGATACTGATGTGTTTTTCCAATGAGAAAATACTTATCTGCTAGCAATCTGACATCCCCAGCTCTGTCTGCTCATGATCACAGACTAATTTTCAAAATTAATCCTTAGGATTTTCATTCCACAGTTTTAAAAGGAGTATCAATGTGTTCTGAAGGCTTTGTTGTCTCTTAGAATTTCACATTAGTCATTAAACAATCATCCTGCATTGTATACACTGTTTACATCTTGCAGCAATGTTTATCTTTAATAGATGATGGTCCAACAAATATACTGGAACAGATTAATTGTTTATCAGTGCAATTCATAGACTTGTCTAAGAAGGAAGAGATGTTGTTATTCTGTAACTCAGTGAAATAAAAATAGAAGGCACCCAAATATGCAATTGTTATCTTTTTTGTTTACAAGACACATATACTAAAATTTATTCAACAAAGCAGTTTGGAATTCTTAATTCTTCTAGGAAAGCTTTGTACAGAAGCTTCCTCTGTAATTCATACTTACCTTCACACATACAACTTACTAGATCCTAGATAAATACTCCAGATCAAGACCATAGCTGTAGTATTCTATAAACAAGGAGCGTCTGGAAAAATTACTCTTAAAATATCAAAACTAGTTACTTTAAAGCTTGTGTAACACCTGAGATCATGGTGAAACTAAAATGCAGTCGACGGCTATGCAGAAAAGTTGTGCAGGCTTGGATGGGGAACTTAAAGGTGTGTCTTAGCACTGCCTAGACCAGAGACATTATACAGAGATTCCATTCCATATTGAAAAGAAAAGAACACCATGAGCCCTGAAGAACTGTTTTCTAAGGGTTAACAGTAATGCCATCACATAGAATATTTCCATTAGGCACTACTATCTATCCCCTTCAGTAATTAATTACCTCTGATAAAAGACAGTTTATTCAGTCTGAAATACTACTTGACTCCCTTTCTCAAGTACTTTAATTGCTAGACATGGCCAAGCCAGAATGTCTAGCTCGCCAGTTATTTCAATAATCTCTTTCAGTAGCCAGAGTCTCCACCCAAAATCTGAGTACAGCATGTAGAAAATAGGGGCATCCTGTATCTATTGCAAGTTCTCTGTCTGGGAGGAAACATAAATCAAAAACCTAAAATGAATAATGCATGGCCAAGGCTTGCAATCTTCAAAGCCTGTGAAGGCACAGTTCATCTAATATCAGTAATTAGTAAAACATTGTTCCCTTTGCAAGAGAAGACTCCTGGCCAATAGAAATGGTCTAAGAATTCTTAAGACTGTAGAGTGGAGCTTACTTCTGGAAATGAAAATGAAGGAATGATTAGACAGCAAATTCTCTTTGTATGTCCTAAGGTGTTCTGTAACTATGTAAATCACCACTGATGAACAGGTAAGACAATAAAATGGGGACCTATGTCTGCCATACCAAGAACAGTCAGGAGTGATGTCATGGCTGAGACACCATCTGGCCTTCATTAAAAAGAGAGAAGAAAGTATTAGGGCAAAAGAAGACAGAGAAGAAGCCGTTTGAATCTGTGTCTAGAAAACAAAGCCAAACAGTTCAGCAGCCAACACTGAAGTGATGTTGAGAAATAAGCAAGCCCACTTAGACTGAGGAGAGAGGAAGTTGATCCACATAAGCCAATTCAAGAAGCAGACAGCCTTGGAGTAAAATGCACACATACCACTGGGTAGTGACATGGAGAATTTAGACTCTCTGGCATGAGCACTTCTTTTAGTGATCAGAGAGAAGATGAAAATACAAAAGCTTTCTTAACTTCTGAGAAGAAAACCTCAAATTCTAACCGCCTTTTGCACAGTGTTTGCATCTTGAACAATCAGCAAAGAGAAAACCCCTGAGAACTATGGCCCCAATTGAGAAAACAAAGGTAATCCCACATATAGGCTTGGTCATGTGACTTAACCTTTGCATGTTGTGGCCAACCAAAATGACACTTAGGACCAAATCCTTCATTCAGGAGAAGCAAATCTATTAATTGCAAAAGATCTACAAATCATTCCCTTTCAGCAAGAGAACTTCCTTATATGCTATATGCTGAGCAGTAAGGAAAGACCAACAGCACACCTCTACTATATCACAAGGACATTTTGGATCTTGAGTGCCTGTGATGTAGCAAACCCATTGTAATAGCTAACATGGACCCATTTCAAGAACTTGTGGTTTGAGAACAGATACTGTTTAAGACCAGAGGGCATATCTAGGACTTGATTTTTTTTCCTCAGCAACAATACCCTTTGAAGAAAGAGTACAGTCTCTGAAAAAGTTGATCAGGCAGTAAATGGAAACAGCAGTGCTAAATATGCAAGGCATTTCTGGGGGCCTGTTTCTTGAAATAAATCCAGACTTAGGGCAGGTGCCAGACTTAGAGGGAGAACACAAATTTGGGGACTGTTCCTCATCAAAGAGATTATCCAATAATAGGGAAATACCAGAAGAATCCCCTTCCCACAAGGTGAACTGCACGTCTGTTCTTTCCTTAAGCCACAACTAACATACCATGCCTAAAATATGAAGTTGTTCAAAGGAGTAATGACACACATTCTTGTTGCACACAATATCACACTTAAAACTGCAATAGCAGTAGTCCTGAAAATGTAAATAGTATTACAGTGTTTATCTCTGTACTTGATCACACAAAAAAAAACACCCTAGAAAACCTTTTATTCCTTCAATGTGTCCAGCTGCACATTGGTGTCCAAGGTCCTGCTCCTTAAAACAAGGTCAAAGCAGAAAGTCACTAATTTCAATAATGCAGGATCTCATTCTACATGGAACACTAGACGGGAGAGTCGTATTTTCAGGTAGATCACTAGTCAAAGACCAATTGCTTAAATACAGTATTTATTGCAAAAATACCATGTGACCATAATAAAGGGTTAAGCAGAAACATTTTAAATCAAAACACTTATGAGTTCTTTCCACTTTTATCCCTATTCATATAATAGCTCCTCAAAAAATAGTGGATTACTTAAACAGTTGCAGCTGGTACAGAATGCATTTGGAATACCCATGTATTTCTACAGCTTAGGCAGCAGCATGCTTTGGCTTAAACAGTCAAAGGATGCCTCAAATTCCTTTAATCTCTTCTTCAAATAAGTGTTTTCTACTTTGTATGAAAAAAAAATTGGTAGCCAAACTAACCAAAGTAAGAAATTAAACAGTTTCAGTGTTAAGAAAGGGCTGGAAAAAACATCAACTACATTAGGTATGACAAAAAAAAGAGTGTAATGATCATTTAACTGAGGTTCTACACAAACTTAGAAGTTTGATGAACACTAGTTGTCTTTATTACTTCAATTAAGTCTAATAGTATAGGGACAGAATAGGAGGAAGCATTATTGATGACAAAAATTAGTCAGGACAGTCAAATCTAAAACTTACTGCTAGCATTTGCAGGAGAATTATGCTGTACTGAGCATAGGAAGTAAAATTCATTAACTACTAAGACAGTATCTCTGACTTTGGAATGTCCTGAACTGCAAACTGCTGGAGCTGGGGAGAATATTCTGACAAAGTAACAATATACGATTGCCCTGTTCAAATGCTTTTTTTTCCAACAGCATTTTATTTTAGCCAGTGGAGAAGGCAGGAAACTGACCTAGGGTAACCTCTAGTTTAACCTAGGGCAATCATTCTCATGTTCTTAAAATGGATCATGGTTGCATAAAATAAATAAAGGCAGCATACATAAGGTGAAGCCATATAAAAATATAATCCCTTAATATTATCATAATGAGGGATGGTCTTAAGAGGAGTCATTATGGATAATTCTTTGAAAATAGCAGTCCAATATGGACCAGGATTCAAAAAGGCACACAATACAAACTACTAGGAAAGAAATAGAAATAATTCTGAAAAAATATAAAACTACCATGTTCCCAACATCTACAAAGTATGCAGTTTTGACATTCCATCTCAGAAAAAAAAGACCCTATAAAACCAGAATTTTCATTTCTAAAATACTATACTATTTTACATATTTTTAAATGTATATGTTATATCTATATATAGTATTTAGCATTTCTATAAAACTATAGAAAGAATATGAAAGACAATTAAAAGTATGGAACAGCTTCACATGGCTGCTCAGGGCCTGGGTGGGTGCTCTGTGTACTGGGTAATAAACTGGCTGGATGGCTGAGCCCAGAGAATGCTGATGACTGGATTTACATTCAGCTGGCTAGCAGTCACCAGTGGTGTTCGCCAGGGATCAGTGTGGGGACCAGTCCTGTTTAATATCTTTATGAATGACCTGATAAGGGGATCAAGGGCACCCTCAGTCAGTTTGTTGATGACACCAAGCCGGCAGTAGTGTGATCTGCTGGAGGGCAGGAAGGCTCTGCAGAGGGATCTGGACAGGCCAGGTCAATGGGTCAAAGCCAATAGTATGAGGTACAAAAAGGCCAAGTGCCATGTCCCGCCCTTGGGTCACAACAACCACCTGCAACCCTACAGGCTGGGGGAAGAGTGACTGGAAAGCTCCCCAGCAGAAAAGGAGTGCTGGTCAATAGCAGCTGAACATGAGCCACTGTGAGCCCAGGTGGCCAAGGCCAAAGGCATCCAGGCAATAGTGTGGCCAGCAGGACCAGGGCAGTGATTGTTCCCCTGTACTCAGCACTGGTGAGGTCACACCTTGATTGCTGTCCAGTTTTGGGCCCCTCAATTCAGGAAGACCACTGAGGGGCTGGAGCATGTCCAGAGAAGGGCAGTGAAGCTGTTGAAGGGTCTGGAGCACAACTCCTGTGAGGAGCAGCTGAGGGATGTGGGGGTGTTTTGCCTGGAGAGGAGGAGGCTCAGGGGAGACCTTATTGCTCTCTACAACTACCCAAAATGAGGTTGTAGTGAGGTGCAGGTCACTCTCTTCTCCCAGGCAACATGAAATAGGACAATAGGAAATGGCTTCAAGTTGCACCAGGTGATGTTTACGTTGGATATTAGGAAAAACTTCTTCACGGAAATGGTGGTCAAGCATGGGAACAGACTGTCCAGGGAAGTGGTGAAATCATCATCCCTGGAAGTGTACAAAAACTGTGTAGATGTGGTGCTTAGGGACATGGCTTAGTGGTGGACCTGGCAGTGTTATGTTGATGTTTGGACTTGATGACCTTAGTAGTGTTTTCCAACCCTAATGATTCTATGTTTCTACCAAAAGAAAAACAAAACACAGCCAGATGCTTCATTTAAAATTATCCAGAAACTTGAAAGCAAAAGATGACTAATATTAATGTTGGGATAACTAAAGTCATTAATGCAATTAAAGAGGCTAACAGAGAAGAATAATCAGGTTTTTGTTGCTCTACAAACAATAAGGGTCACCAACAAAATCCTCACATAGCAAGTGAGAAGCAATATCAAGCTAGACCAACCTTTAGTCTCATTTCATGTGACTGACCGGATATTCTAAATTACATGGAGTAAATGAGGTCAAGCATTTATATGTAAATATTCATATAAAAATAATATAAATACAGCAGATGCTTACAATTATTATCATCATTATTATTATTAATATTATTTTATATATATTTATTTTTATGGAAAGAGCTACTTAAAGTTGAATCAGATTAGCAATTAGAGTTCAGGAAAATGCCAGCCACAGTAGTTTCCTGTACATTTTTACACCTTCTTTTGAAAGCACAAATGTGTCAGCAATTTTCAGAGATGGGACACAGGACCAGATGGAATTCTTATATTCAGATGAACATAAAGTACAAGCCTTTAAAGTTCTGATTTTTCACAATTCCTGAATAATTTTCATCTCATAAAGCCACATATTATTCCAGGCAACATATTTATGAGGTCTTGTTTATTGTTCTGTATTGTTGATGTTTCTCAAACCTATATCCCAGGACTACTTCTAAAATATTCTTCTTGCAATGTCCCACAGCCCAAGCATACCCATGTTTTATTTTTTCTTTTAAATTCCAGTATGACTTAGGCAAACTGAGTAAACAGATTTAATAAGCTGAACTCAATCGTGACTTCTCCACTTACATTTTTTGGCGAAAATGCCTTTCTGAGTTTCTATTTCGGTAAGATTCACTTAATACATCCAAAGCTGAGTAGGCTTTGATCCACAATTACAAAGTTAATATATATGGAGAAAGAATAATGCTGGGAAAATGCTCTCTTGGCAAATAGATGCTGGAGCAAATTAATCCCACAAATTTCCCACCTTTAATGAGTTCAAGTCTTGCCATCATTAATAATACTGAAATAGTTATTAACATTTATATAAATATAATGAGAAAAGGTCTTTGGGCCTGCCAGCAGGATCGAAAGCTATTGGAACTTTTATCACATGAGCAAGATCAAAACCAAAGCAGCTATACTCCTTTTTTTCTTTTGCTTTAAGTTACTCCATAGCCCAGGCATCTGACTATCATCTTGACTTAAAGTACTTGGCTATAACCCAAAGACAGGTTCAAATAAGGTTCTTTGATTCTACACACATGCACATACACACGTTCTTTCAATCCACTCTCCTTGCATGCAGGAGTCAACAGGAGTTAAGGGCAGCACTTCAAAGTATGCTCAGCATTTTGCAGGATGTGGCCCTTTATCCTTATTTGACCCCTTGTACTTGCTTCATTCTGTTTTTGCCAGTTCGACTAATAATGTTCCTCTGCAACAACAAATACTGCCCACATCCCACTGATGCCTACTGCCATCTTTCCTTAAGTCCTATACAGCATCTATCCCCAAGTTACTACGTGTAGTTTCTATATTCTATATCATTAATTTTAGAAACTAAGATAATTCTGAAGACAATAAAATTCTCACTTGAATTTGCAAGGTTGGGAAATTCTTTAGTAAATATATAATTTTTCCCTCTGATATTGTTCTGCTGTAGTCTGTAAGGAGATGTCTATTTATTTTTTAAAATATCAGGACGGAATTCTCGTTGCTCATGATCCTAAAATGGGGATTAGAGTTTATCTTGTCATCGAGTTACTCTAATTTTATTCAGACTGGTAAACTGTCTAAACTGAAAACTTTCTGCCTGTATCTTTAAGTTCTCATTCAACACAAATGACAGCATTAGATTAGTGGGAAAGAGGAATTAATATACATCTAGAGCTTGTTCTGACAGTCACTTAGGGTGCAGGTCTGTATCCAGGACCTCGCTGACAACATAGCAGAATTCATTAGTTTATAGACTGCAGTTTTACAAAATTAGTGGTGATGAGTACTTTAAAAACTTATGAGTCTTCTGGACTTTGTTTATGGATCATCAAATGAACTATTAAAATTTCCTACAGATCAGCCACTAGTGCCCAAAGGCTGCATTTTAAAATACATATTTAGATACCAAAACAAAAGTGATTTGAACATTTTGGAGACAGTCATTTGACTGTTCGTGAGCCTACAAAGCTGTTAAGGAATCACATTTTAGCACCTAAGCTTGCAAATATTAGTTCAAATGTTTTGGACTTTATTCTTAGAGGTCATACTGCATTTAACTATGTAGACATTTAGCTTATCAATTCCCTAAAATTTCTGTTATTAATGGAAGTAATCAATACATTTCCCACAAAGTCTTAGAGAGCCAGGGTGGAAGTTTATCTGATTGGAATCTGAATTGTGGAAACAGCGGTGCAGAGGGATTTTTCATTATTGGCTTTTTAACAAGAAAGCTCCTAATTTCAAGAGGCTAGGTAAAAGGAAGAAAAAGTTGTCCTCCATTTGAGAGACATTGATTGTTTAAAATTTCTGAGTTTTTTGCTGTCTACATGAGTATAATCACTTTGTGTATTGTTTCCAAGTAAATGAAATATGAATTGAGTTTTCATATCTTTCCACAAGTCCATTAGTAGCTATAGAAAGAAAGCAGCTAGCAAGACAGGGAAGAGCACACCTACTGTACTATTTGACACTCAGGTTAACACATCCCAACTTCTTTAACAGATCTTCTTTTTCGTGTTTAACCATCACACCTCCTTTACAGGCCTCCTTTTGTTCATCTGCAAGGGATGTAATATTCTTATCAGAGTAATCAGATGTTTACTATATTAATATTTTTTAAGTGCTTACACATTTTTAGATTATTGGCACTAAATAAATTAAAATTGCTGCATACAACTTGCAGTCTCCTTATTTAACAAGTCTCATGAGAGAGTTTATTAGCAAATAAATTCTCAGTGAGACAATGAGAACATTATCCATATATTAATGTATAAATTCAATATTTTAAGAACTCCATTCATAGAATAATCTCTTTTTTGGAAAAATTGGCACTAGAAATTGCTTAGCAGCAGTCCCCACTATTGTTATTTGTGCTATAACCCATATCTACTGCATTAGTAGTACTAATGCATTAATAAATCAGGATGTATTAGTAAGGTACAGTAGATAAATCCTGTATGGTTTTCAGAAAAAGTTATGGTGTGCACACTAGATCATACATTACAGATGTTGAATGACATTACAATATAACATTATATCACATTAAATACAGTGCAGAAAATGAAGTAAAATAAAAAGATGAGTTGCAATACCCTATAGAAACACTACTTTCCCAGAGCCTGTCTTATATACTACGACGATTTTCTATTTTTATGTACATTTTAAGAGATAGAATTCTACAATCTGTTTTAACAGACTTAAAAGACAGATATGAATGAGGCTCACTAAAGAGTTTTGGAGCCACCAATGCCTTTGGAGGCAAATAGTAAAGCTGAATGGTCTAATGGTTCTTTTCAATCAAAATTTATTGTTTTTATCCCATGTAGGAACTGCATTTTAACATATGCCACAGCTCATTCCTTCCAATGAATCCATGGTAGGAATCCTAAAAAAATACTGAGCACTGTCTTCTCAAATTTGATATTGTTGCACTATTGCTGATCGCAAAACATGCAATTGATTCACCTTGATACAAACATACTTTTTAATCTATACCATGTAAAATAATCATTGATTAATTCCATTCTGTCCCTAGTTTTGGAGCATTTAAATGTAATTGGTTTCCAAACTAAAGGCTATTTTCACTCTCAAACACACACAAAAAAATTAATGCAGAAGGATTACAAGAAAATAAAGACTTAATCTTGAACACACTCCATAATGTTTCATAAGTCATAGGAACATGTATCCTGAATGCATAAGGATATTAGGTCTCTAAATTTTAATAGTAAATATTCTTTAATTCATCATTTGCCTCATTCTTGATACCACACAGTTTTCAGAATCCTTTCTGTGGTATGAAATCAATTTTGGTCTTCCAGTGAAATCAGTAAGGAAGTCAAGGAACAAAGAAGCAATTCAGGAAAAAATCCCAACCCTATGCATTTACCATTATGTTAAACTGACTAAAAAAAATAAGGAAAAATTTTAAGTAGTCAAATAAATATTAAGGGAAGTTCAAATATGAACATTCAAGAAAAATGGAAGTCAGAACATACTCTAAAAAGCACCTGATTCTTCATTTGCAGACTGGTTGTATGTACTCAAAATTCACAATAACCAAAAAAAAAAGAGAATGAAAGGTTCAAAAAAGCACTCTAAGAACCACATCTTGGGCTCCTCATCCAGGTGTTTTTCTTCTGCTAATAAAACGGAAAGGAACATTAAACATTTCCTTGTATAAGTCAGTTACTCTAAGATACCTTTGGGGGCACATTTTGTGATCCATCCAGGATAACCAATTCCTACAGTCTAAGCCAGTAACTAGATGACTTTTAAGGTCCCTTCCAAACCAAACCATTCTATGATTCTATGAACTGGGAAGCAAGCACAGAAAATGAACAGAACAATTCCAGCTGGTGGACTGCCTCATGTGAATCATAACTAAGGTGAGGAATTTGACTGGTCCTCTTTCTGTAATGCTGCAAGGGCTGATGTAAAACTGAATTTAGAATCTGAAAGTTCTAAGGTTCTCCCTGCTGGTCCAAAAAACTCAGCCCATTATCATTAACATATTTTGAATCATCCTTCAGCAGTTTTATCATACAATTTTTACACAGGCAGTGCCTACATATAAATTTGGTTATTTACTGTAGTGAAGCCCAGAAACATAAAACCCTGCCCTTGGTCCCCACCCAGGCATCCCCTACTCCAAAATATTGTCAATTCAAAGTTCTGAAGTTTTTAGTACAACTTGTATGCACGAGTAAATAACAATAAAATATGCAGTTCCTGTTAGCAACAGGAGTACTATTTTACAAATCTCAATTCTTTTTTAGAATGATTTGATAAACCTTTTAATGCCAATGAGAATTCTGGTTGTGAAAGAACAGCCACATCAGGGACTAGTCAGGAATATGGAAAAAGCAGAGTACTGTGACTAATATTGTTAATGCCTCTTTACACAAGATTACAGAGTCACATTCTCAAATCCTGAGGGGAATTTGGCTTAGTAGATCACCCTCTCTGATACTTTTAAAGAACAGAATGTAAGGTGCTAAATATATTTATTTGGCAAGAAAATTATCTGGGACACTCCTAGGGGTAAAATAATTTCACAGTAGGTGGGTCCAGGCATAGGAAACTGCTTGGAAGGTAATGAAGAAACTGAAGTGTGCTGTGATTAACACACAAAATAATATTATGGAGTCATGTTCTTCATTCCTCAAAAGAAACGTGATCAGTAATGAAGTTTTTGCATGAAGTCTCTCAAAGTATCTACTTAACTTTTTCCTTTGAGCAGTAAATAGCTTTGAAAAGTGGTAGTATAAACAACAAACATCTAATGAAGGAAAGGTTAGAATGTAGAGTCCCATGGGATTTTTTTAAACTGTTGTACAATATATTAGAAGCCATGAGTTTTATTAGCTAATTAAACAAACAAAAAAAGCACACAGCATATAAGATTAGTATTTAGTTAAATATCTTTAAAAGTACTATTTTACTAATGTTGCTAATTCCTCTATTCGTAGGGTTGTGTTTTCAAACTGTAAAGGAGCATGTAGGATTTAATGATCGATTTTTAAAGATAATGTCAATGAAGAATGGGTATTCTGTCCTGAAGAGAACAGGAAGTGACATCATTACTCAGAAAAATTTAAGAATTGACGTTATTTTAAATTATTATAACAATACTGCAGCACTATTTGGTTTAGGCAAAATGCTTCTCATTATTAAATCCCTTAGTCCTGTCACACTCCATTACCAGCAATTTTTGTAGCACTGTTTCCCAGGAGAGACCTGCCGAAATACAGAAATAGGCACTCCCTGGAAAAGCTGTGTGACTCCTCTGTCTGGTAGTACTTTTGTTACACAATATTTTGACCAAAACATTTAGAACTCTTGCTTAATTTAGAAATTTGTTTTTATTTCATATCAGTTTCATTTGTCAATTGATTCAAATATAGAAATATGATCTCCCATCACAAACCAATATGTTGATGACTTCAGTACCATGTTCTTCATTCACTTCTTTACTCAGCAACTTCTATTTCAGAGAAAGCCAGTAAAAAAATATGCACCTAGAAATGGAGCCATTTTCAAGTTGAAGAAACTACTCCCCCCTCACATCTAAAGGTTCTCAGTTTAAAACTTAAGGCATTAAATTTAATAGCAAATGGCTCCCAGAGCCAGATAATGAATGATTTTCACAATTCTGAGTATTTATTCCTTTATTCATATAGTCCCAGCTCAACAAATAGAACAACTAATTTTTTAAGTGGCCATATTCTGGCCTTCTGTTCTACTTGGTAACAATTTAGTAGTTCTATTGTTTCATACTACTGACAGTATGTAATATTATTAAAAAATGAGAAGAACATAGCTTATTTTTCAACATCCCCAGTCAACGTCTCTTTTCCTCATATAAGATTTAAAATCTCTATCAGCATATACCTGCCTGTAGCCTAGGTCTGCACTAAATCCCAGAAGGAGCTTTGCCTTTCACAAGCCAGATTCTGATTTATACCATATCTAGAGACATTTATTTGAAAGTCTGAAAAGTGAAAAAATAATGTGGTATATTTCCTCATAAATCACACAAAGCTGTACATTGAAAACAATTTAATTTTCAAAAACTGTAGCTCACAAACTCATACAAAAAATACACCATCATATAAAGTATTTAGTAGTAAAATAGCTTTTTTTAGTAAACACATTTTTTTTCTGGCTTCACATTATGGGAAATCACAAGGCTCTTTTATTCTAGAAAGATTAATCAGTTGAAGCGAAACCTGACTGAACAGAGGATTCTGCTCTATGTAGTTCTATAGTATAAAAACTACTTTACAGCTACACTTCATTGTACTTCAGGCTCTTATGCAGCCTATTCAGATCAAATAAATTCTCAACACATGCTTATACGATCTGTCTATTCAATTTATATTAAAAAGTAATTCTTAATATTTTCCAGATATTTAGCTTGGGCAGCAATACACTTAAGAGTGAGCTGATACTTAAAAAGTTTCGCATCAAAATCTAAATTACAGCAACTGAAATCAGTGAAGACAGACTTTCAGATTTGTTGTCATAGCTCTGCCACATACAGTTGGTCTGCTTTCTCTAACTTGAGATCTCAGTGCCCTTTGTTTAAGACTGATTGCTTCCAGATGTATGGGATAGTGTCAGTGGAGAGAAAGAGAAGGTATACTTCACACTGGTACAGTTGAAATTGCAGTGAAAAACAGACTCTGCAAATCAAAGTCAATCCCTTCAATGTATTTATTTATCCTGTTGTCTGTTACATGCTGAATTATTCTTTCTTAATTTTTTAGTCAAACTCCAGAAAAACAGAGACATTTTGCCTGCACAATTTCTTAGCCATATGACTCTGTGCTGCCCTATTCAGGGCAAGACAATAACTTTATTCACTGAAGAACACCTGCCCTAATGAACCTAATTCAGTTAAGCCATCTGTAAAGTGACACATTCGCCATATGAAAGATCTAATATTCTAAGCACTACATACAGTACATCATTACACCATAACAGGGGCTGTTTCATGTGGTTATTAGTGGAAACAGAGTATAAATGCACCAGACTGCAAGTTCACATTCTCCAGATCATTGGTGTGCAACTATTACCTGCACATGACACTGCAGTTCTGCATTGAGCTGTCAGAAATTCATCTGATGATTTTATTTCCTGTATTTCTTCACAGATTTCTAACAGAAGTGAACACTCTGCCATTATTGGACTCTCTTTTTTGTGCAAATCAGCAAGCAGCATGAACTTCAAAGGAGCAGATAAAATGAACCATGTTATAGGTCAACAGAGGATATTATCCAAGGAGCTTTGGCTATTCTTCCTGTGTTGTCTGCCCTGCTAATTCAGTTCTGCAGAGCTAGCAGTCAAGACTCATTTAAAAATAGAATAGGGGATAAGAAAATCTGTGTTTATTAGCGAGCTCTTCTCATGTCTATTCTATACTTCAATGAAACACTGAGAAATCTCTGCATTGGAATCCAACAATAAACCATGAGACTTCATAGCCAAATATAATGTTTCCAAATGTTTCAGAATAATTCCTAAATTCCTACATTTGTATTTAAAGTGAGATTCTTGCAATTATGAACACGTGACACTGCAAATTATAATCAACGTTTGTTTTTACTGTATTTCTTATTACATAAACACAGTATTTTTTTCAGAAGAAAAATTTAAAAGGGAAAAAAACATACATAGAATACAACAACATTTCAAAAAACACAGTCATCAAGTGTATGCAATTTTCGGTAACATAATACCAAATTAATTTATGTTTAGCCAACAGGAACACTAAAACATATAATAGCCCATATAATACTAAAACTCCATTTTCTTATGCCCTTCAGTTATTAGTTCTAGACACGCAGAATCAAAACATACAGAATTCAAGAGAATTAGGCAAGTGGAAATAAAAAGAGGAGACAGTCACCTGGTGGTACTGACCTATTGAAGAGAATGTGGAAATTAAATACTTTTTTTTTACTCTTTCTACATCACAGGCTTATTTTTACACAGCTCAAGCAATAAAGAGCATTATTTTGGTCCCCTATGATGTAGGACCTGTCTTCATATAAACAGATCACAGCCTGTCACAAATACACAGTTCCCTTTCACAGACCCTCTAAAGCCTTTCTCCCAGGGTATCTGGGTATTATTTCTTCCTGACATAACTTTTCATTTATTTATCTGAAGAACACACATAGCAGAGGCAGAAATTCTGTGACTTCTCTGTATTTCACATTGACAATCCTCAACTCTCAGAGAAGAAACAGAGGAAAAAAGGACAAGTCAATTTCACTGGTGATTCAAACATTGCCAACAAAATCACTGGTTGGTGCTTTCTGACATTGGCCAATCTGTGATGTAAACTGTATTTTTGGGGACTGGACACAAACGGTTAATTCATGAAAGACAGTATTATGATCTGACATTATACATTATTTTTTCACTAGCAGTGTGAACTGGAATCAAACTCATGAGTCAGAAGCAAAAGGATCCGTAACTCAACATAACCCCCTGAGTAAGATCTTTCAAGTGTTGTAACATCTGAACTCTTTGCATGATGTTTTTAAAATAACAGCATTCATTGCATAGTGACATCTGACCCTTAGTGGTGCACTACTTATAGTACTAATAGTTCTTAATGACACGTTAAAAATAGTTACTGTCTCATTCAAGAGAATTGTTTCTTGACTAGTTATTGTTCCATGGCTACAAATATGTTGTCACGAATTTGTTGTTTTCATATTGAGTTTACCACTGTATTTTGTATGACTATAGCAAACACTGCTCAAGAGCATTGTGGAACAAAGGCAGCAAGACAATGACTTCTCTCTGTGCACATGAGCTGTCCAAATCAAGTATTTCCTTTGGTCCAAGTACAGACCTCAGAGAAAATTTAAAAATACAGTGCAAAAATTTTGCAATATAAATTGACTGCTGAGGAAAATAATACTGCATTTCTATGTTCTTATTTTTGCTTTTTTTTTAAGGACAATTCACATGGAAATTAAGAAAATATTTACCTTGAATTCCTTGTACAGAACTGAAAAACAACTTGGCACAATAGGAACAAATAGACCTGTGAATTAAAAAAATTAGTTCATAAAAAAAAAGAACGTTTTATGAATGATATCATGTATATCAACACCAGTAGAAGCCCTTTAGTATCCAGTGTTTACATTTTATGGGGCATTAAATGGTGACATTTAAAAGGCATAATACCACCTTCTAAAACATGTCTGCTAAATCTGGGTATGGAGAAGAAAAATGAAAGCATTGTTAAGCCAGGTATGGGGTCCTGTAACTGGACCTGATACACAAGTGAGCTGGCTGTGTGTCAAATCGTCTTTGAAATCAAAATCAGAGCAGTGGAAACATCAACATGTTCATTTCCATCTGTTCTGCTCCTCATTTGCAGTAATCACTCCATACCAAAAGCTAAAGTCGTGTCTTTAACTGGGTCTTCTGTTTCCTGCTTTCACTTGGCCTTGGATTTATGTGGGGCAGGCATGAACGGGAAGCATCAAAACCTATTTAGTCCCAAAATACCCTATGAAATATTTAGATAAAATTTCCACAAAATGTGTCAGAATGCTTAAAAAAAAAAAACAAAAAAACAAAACAGAAACACATACACACAAAAAAAAACCCTCACAGCAACCAAAAAAAACCACAAAAAAGATTACATAGGATTTTTAACATAGATAAATTTCCAAACTTCCAGAGCAGGAACATTTTTAGAGGATGAGTGAGAAATAATTTAAATTTTTGTACTTTCTATACTTACAGTAAGCAAATACGCTTTCAGTCTAAACCAGCCCTCTTAGTGGGTAAGTTTAAAATACCAATGCATTGAAGTCTCAGAGTTTGTTCTCTTACACCGAATTTTTCCTTTCATTGTTTTTACTTAAGCCATATGCTGGGTTTTTGGAATTTCCAACCCAAAAAAAAGAAATTAAGAATATTTTATGTGCTTGCGGATAACAATATCTAGAGACACTCTCACCATGAGAGTTAGATTTTAATAGCAGAGTTCAAGAGGAGACTAAAATCCAGCTGGTGGTCAACCATGTTAAACACAATACCTATGAAAAAGTGACCATAGCAGAACACAGTTACATAAGTTCAACAGCCTGGAAAACCACAACAAATCATATATATATACATATATATATTCTGATAGTCACATAAAATATATGTAATGTGGCTGATGCTGGTGGTTGGAGCAGTTATTATCATCACATTGTATGCAGCGTTCAGTTAATTGCTCCTTGCTGTGTTACGTAAATCAAAACTCTGAATTTATGGGTAATGACTACCACACACGATCTTTTCAACACACATAAACCAGTTCCCACTGATGTAGCTGGAGCCTTGTGTTAACACATTCTGCCACTAGAGGATAGTGTTGTCATATGACTATGCACACACATTAAGTACAATAAGTACATGAACTTACTGTAAAGTTCAAGTTGCTTGTTTCCTAAAGCCAGAAAAAAAACCCCATATTTCCATAAAGGATTTTTTTTTTTACTTGAAAAATGCTGAAGCCTTTTTTTTTTAAATAAATACTAGAGAGCAAAATCACATGGCATAATTGTTTATTAGCTTATACTTAGTAAATTTAATATGTAACCTTAGTAATCTTTAATATGTTATTTGTTTTCAAATAAATGAGATTAATGCACCTCAGGTTGATTGTGCTACCTGGGAATCTCTTGAAAGGACATGGCCATGGTGCAAGGGTCTGACATAAAGCAGATAACTGAATTTTTTTGTAGTGGTACTAGATATTTGTGAGAATTACAGGTATCAGACTTGAAAATTGACTGACAGTGTTCTGAGGACTATGAGCCAGATCAGGCCAAGCTTAGGAATACTCACTTATGCAGTAACAGGGAATCAGAAATTCTCTCCTGTAAGACATTGCTTACACCTTCACTTCAGCAAAGCAGAGAGAAATCAGCTGCAGATTTCAATTAAAACAGGCAGACCTCACTTAGGAAAAAACCTGTGCAAGTTTCAGGAATAGGCTGTATCAAATAAAAAGCCATAATGAATTGCTGTCATCAGGAATAAGAAGGGAAAGGAGGAGATACTCTCTCAGTCATCCCCCGCAGTTCTACCTGACACACTACATCTCTAAGTTTCTCCATGTTCAAAATAAGAATTCTAATTTCTGGAAGAAAAAAATTAAAATCTAACTTTAGTCTGGTGATGATGTGGAGAGTATTCTTCTGTGGAGAGATCCAGGATACATTTTACATACTTGTTTTCAGCAATGGGAATCTACAGTGGAACACAGTCAACTCATTTAGACCTGTGATTGACCTTATGATGTTATTTCACACACTGAACACCACACTCTTCAGAACCAGAGAGCATTTGTTCTTAATGTTTAATAAGTGCTCACAATTTACATTACTAACATGACAATACCTAAAGTAAGGTGTGTATTTACTGAGTTATTTTGTATTGCTTAAATTTAAAAAGTCCATAGGGTTAGCAATTGTTAGTATTTAGAGAAGAAAAATAACAGTACATGTGGCTTAGAAAATGTGACCTATGAGGAGATGAAGTATCTGAGAGTGCAGAATTTTAATTCTCTTTATACATGAAAAAGGTTGTTATAAAAAGATGATCATTTATTGCTCAATGAATTCACTAGAAGGAGGACTGGAAGAAGCACGGGAAATATTAATTAAATAGTACTTTGAGAAGAATTAAAATATATATTGTGATCATTCTGCCAAGCAGCAGACCCACTAAGAAGGCTGTAAAACCTTTTTTACCAAAGGTTTTTCGGTAAATTTAAAGGTGCTTGTCCTAGATTATTTCGGAGAAAAAAACTGACAAGAGCAAAAAGGTTATCATGGATTCTCTCTTAAGGCATATTCCACATTTCCTACATATTTATAATTCTGTTATGATCCTAAACTGTTGTGAGACGAAAATCTCTAGTCATTTGCAATCTTACTAAAATCAATACAAACTGGGAAAACGGTTTTGCGTCTGACACTCATGAGGTCCACTCATGTTATTAGCAATAGTAATATGACATTTTTAGGAAAAAGGATCTGAACTAGGTATATACAAAAGCTATTAATAATTAAGAAAAATCCATCCCCATTCTTGATGGGGCTCTTTCAGTTGTAAACACATATTTAGCACACTTTCTCTATGCTCTTCTGCAAAAATGACCACGTAAATAATTCTCTCCTCTTTTCTTAGCTATCAATTCATCAGTAATAGTGGGCAACCTCCAATCTTGGAAATTCTATTAACAATTTCTGAAAGTTTTTTCACAGTACTGAAACCAGTCACTAGAAAAAGTAAATAGTAGTTACTAAAAACAAAAGAACCCAAATGCTTCAGCTTTGTCACTCCACAACTGAAGCATTCCTCTTTCAAATAGAGTTATTTAAATTCAGTTAGGATTATAACTTTATTAGGTCATCTTAATTTAAAATGAAGCAAATTTGAGTAATTTTGAACCCAGCAAACTCCAAAAACATTTAACAGGGATTTTTCCTGTGAACTTCTTTATGCATTTTATTTCTACAGTTAAAATCACCTTACTGTGGTTGTTTTCATAAACATATTTTACTCCCATTTTAGTAAACTGTTGTATTAACATATGTTAATAATCAAGCTTTACCCTTTAGTGTTTGCAGATGATATTTAAGCAATAAAATTCTGTGTGTGACCCTCCAATCTTGGAAATTCTACTAACAATTTCTGAAAGCATTCTAAAGAAATCCATCAAATCTATCAGATCTTCTATATTATGAACTGCTTCATTCAGATAAGAGTTTGGGTTTTTTGGGTATGACTGCTGAAACTTGTTTTAAGTTGCAGTTCTCATTTTCTAACAAATTAATTTCATTTTCCTTGAAACATTTGCAACAGCTAGAAACATTTGCAACAGCTATTTAATTGCATATAATGTCAGAACATGTGTCCTGGGTTGCTCAATTAAATCATTGTTATTACTATTACCTAATATTATTATATCTGCGCTAACAAGATATTTGGCTGCAGGTGTAAGTTTCAGGCACATTCAGTTTTGTTTTCAAATGTACATGATTAAGCAACTGGGAGTAGATAACTGCTGGCAAACGATCTTTACAGAAATGGCCAACAGCTTTCATAAAAAAGAAGTCCAAATATGATGTCAACAGAGATACTAAACTCTGATCTATGAAATATTTTAATCAGCATTAAATGGGGTTTTTTGAGCAAGGAGACCTGAAACTGAATTTCAGGTTTGGGATCATGACCACTCACACATTATCCAGGGACATCAGTATAATTTTTCTTAAAATTTAATCAGCAAGTTGCAGAGATATTAAGAAATTATTTTCTCTCATGTTTCCCCATTCAGTCTCTTGGCTTTTGTGATACTGCTATGAACTGATACTAGCAAAAACGAGACACAATTTGTCCCACTTGAAGAATAATAATAAATATGACTGCAAGAAAATCCCCGTCTAAACCAGTTTAAGACCCATCTGTACCTGTTTATCTACATAACCTCTTCAGAGTTTCTTATAGAAGGATGAATACCAAAAACAGAAAAGGCCTTGATGCTGGTCCTTGTCCTGAAGCTCAAAACCAAAATGAGCAGTCAGACCAGCAGGGAGACCAGTCTGCAGCAAATCCTTAGAGATGCTGTAATTCATGCTGTCAGTTACCTACCAGGCAGTGGTTGCCATAGCTATAGCTCCTCCATCCCTGTGTACTGCAGTAATACAATCTTGAAGCCACAAAAGCATGAAACCTACAGAGATCTGTAGCAGAGGTAAACAGCCAAGCCTTGTGGTGGTTTTGGCCAGTCATAATATCTGATATTAAAATTAATTTTAAAAAATAATAGGCTAAAAAGAACTTTTGTTTTGCAAATGTCTTGGATCAAGGATGAAACCTGGATGCCATTTTCTCCCAGGCACATAATTATTTTCTAAGTGTATACAAACCACCCTTTCTAAAGAAAAAAAGATCAATAGTTAGAAAAAAGCAAGACTTTCAGAGACATTAAAAACTTAACAGCTAATACAATCTTGTTTTGGCTGCAGGCTTTAATCTGACGACTTTTCAGATCATATTGTTCAGCAATTTGAAAACAAAACAATTCCTCCAAATGATAAGACTGTAAATTATGGGTTTGAATGGCTTAAGTTCTAATGCAATAATTGTATTGTGCCAGTGAAACTGTTAATTAAAAATGTTAAAACACTGTTCAAAACAAACAAAATTCTCTAGATATTTCTGGCTATTTTTCTAGCACTGACTTTGGCAGAGCTGCACCAATCTTTGTCAGCATTCAGCTTGTTAAGTCCAAAGCATTACATTACTTGTTTCATAGCATTAAGTAATTTATATTATCAAGTAATAAATTAGTTGTTTTAGTTACAAAAAACTATTATACAAGTTATTCTTCTTTGCTCAGACTCCCTCTTTTGGAAAACTATTTTGAAACAGTGATAAAACTTACTAATGTAGTATAGATTCTTATGAAAACTGTAAGCAAATTCATACTCATGGATCAATTCTAATTTCACGTCATATGCTTTAATTTCTTTTATCCCCTAAAACAGAAAATACAAAAAAACTTGCTGTGGCTACTAAGGAGATGCTGGAGCTCAGAAGCTAAATAATGCTGATATAGCTCATGCTGGAAGAACTAATACCAATATAAAAGCCAGAGCACAGTCCACAAATACATTATTAATGATGTTTTATTCTCCAATCAGCAGATGGCCACTGAACAGCTCAAGTGACTGGTAATAGGATACACAGCTTTTCATCTCCAAGTATCTGTGTCAGGTCTGCCTCGTGTGGGTTGTAACTGAAAGGTACTATTTGACAGGCATTCAATAACAAATATGTAATAGCCAGTCTCAGTCTAGAGACTCTTGCTTTTCCTGTGCAATCTCGTTAACAAAGCTGGTGTGTTATTTTCAAACTCAGGGTTGAGTAGGCTAGGAGACTTGATTATCCTTTGAGGTCTAAAGGGTCAGCCCATCAAAACAATTTTGAAACCCAGGTGCAAGTGGGACGATGGACTCAGTGGTCAGTTTCCATTAGTGCCCATCAGGTGGTTTTTCCCAATTACTAGATAAACTTTTAAACACACAAACAAACAAATAAAAAGACAACAAGAACAAAATAACAAGATGAGATGAAAGGGAAAAAAAATAGTGTAATGAAACAGACTATTTATTGCTTTCACAAAGTTTTGCATGAAGGACATGATGTGTTCTTTTTTTGCACACTCAAGGCACAAAAATGTTCAGTATGGATTCAAGCATACAGTATGGATGCAAAACATCTGTACCGTCAAAAGAAGATTTAGTAAATTGATAAAATCAATTGTAACACAATTACAATGTAACTCCCTTCTCCAGGAAGCCTGGTATCTACTGTTTTCAACAAAACTCACCATGTTCAGTGGTCTCCATGAACTTTGAATTTATTAGAGGTTATTTTCATGTTTACTGAACAGAACCACACCTTTTCAGGGAATCCAACTGAAATTCGGAGGATTTCAAAACAGACTCAAAGGCTGCCTTCATCGCCTGGAATCTGATGGGAAAATTAGTCATAATGTAGAAGCACTCTTCTTGTGAAAAGAAAATTACCATCAGGGTATATTTGGAGTAAGCCTAGCAATAGACATCTCAAACATAATTAATCAGTCAATTTCAAACATAAGGTCAGAATCATATGAAAGGTTTTTTAATGAGAATATTTTTGAAAATGTATGAGGAATGAAAGGGAATTACACATGTAAAAATGTTGCAGACATGTAGCAGTAGGTCATAGAGTTGTTGAGCCAGAATTGTTAAAAATGCGACCTTGTTACCTCCTTGACATCCATGGACATTATCTTCAAGGTTTATCTGCTTTCAGCTCAGTACAGAACACAAAGGCAGATGCTAAAGACTGCTCTCTTACAGGATTAAATCCCTTAGGTTAAAGATTGCTGAACACATAATTTAAATCTGTAGCTCTGTATACATATAAAAACCTATTACAACCTTACCTCAATAGAAAAACTGAAACTCGGTTTTCATTTAAAGCTATTTGTTATCACTGTTATTAGAATCACGGTCCAGATTGCCTCCTTTCTTATTTAGGCACTGGAGAGACAAATTTCCATAAAAATAGACAAGAGAGATAAAAGATGTGAAAAAGAAACAGAGAGATTAACTTGCCAAAATCCCACTACAAATTAATAGTCAAATTAAGAATAGAATCCAGATCATTCAAATCCCAGTCCTTTGCTGAGCTCACAGTGTATTCCCTCAGGCTTTTTCTAAGACATTTTTATTAGCCATCAGTGTTTACTGGTAATTAATGTTAGCCCATAAAAACACCTTCTAAACACAAAGGATCTGAATTTACCATCTATCAAAATTCCACTTCCTCTGTAACATTTACAGAATAATCAAGAAGTTGCCTAGGAGGCTCCTGAATGTACATGCTGCACCATATGTATTCAAGGCTCACTCAAGCCTACACGAGCCTCTCAGGCCAGCTGATGCCAGACCATCTTCTGCAGCCAGCAGCATGCACAGGAGTGCAAGGGGCAGCATTAGGTGATGAACTTCATTTTTTCAGGCCTAGCAATGCTGACCTAGACACAGCTAAGCAGCCTGGAAAAGCACCATCAGAGCTTGAACATTCCTGTGAGTGACTAGCGAGCCTTTGCATCCCTTAACTAATGTATACTTAATACATTTTACTTTTTAGTTGCTCAGCTTTTGGTCACTTTCCTCTCATTCTGGCTCCAAGGCCACAACTTATGCATATAGCTAATTTAGCATGAGTTAAATAACACTATATATGAAGCATACTGTTTGGGAAGTACATAGCAAAACCAGATCTTTCTGTGAAAAGGACATTTCCCTACTAATATTTCATATACAGTGCTATAATACTTCAGCCTTGAATTAAAACTTCTGGTTGGTTCCATAATACAAGTAAAATAAAATAAAAATCTTAAAAGATTAAGTATTAGTTAATCTAGTTTCTGACATTCTAGATAAATATTAAAATGCCTTGACATATTTAGCAGAACTAAAATACAAATCCAAGTTGGTAGAGCCAGAAAATAATCTAATTAACTTGGGGTGATGAGTAGGATTTTTATATAAATGTATGTAAAGAAACCTTTATTTATATATCTTACATATCTTATCTCATTTCTGTACACACTTTATCTACCTTATTACCATTATCCTCTTTACATATATGAAAGGAGCTTTAAATGTAAAGGGCCATGGGAATTATGAACAGGCACTTACGAATCTGCTTCTTTTCTCTGCTAACAACAGAGATTTTTTCATTTCAATTTATATTAAAAAGCAGAGAGCTTTAGTTCAAATGCCTGCTAATTCTTTCTTTGAAACAAAAGTAAAGGAGTACATAAAGAAATTAGAAATGGGCATTTAGTCTATAAATTAGAGAACACACAACAAGCAAAGGGCTGCCCATAAAATTACTTTGGTAGCCCCAGTGAAAGGAAGAGAAGAACAGCTTTCACAATTGGTTCTTGAATCATCTTGTTACATGGATATAGAATATTTCTCTGAACAGCCAGGAAATGTATGAACCAAGAGTCTTCAGATAAAGTTGAAATGAAATATGTGAGAATAGCAATAAAAAAATAAAAGCAGAGAACATACAGCATGCTGGATACCAGACTTGGTTTGGGAAATCAAACTCTTCCAGGAGAAGAGTTCTGATTAATCAGCTGTGCTGACATCAATACATGCCATTTTCACAGAGAGCAAAAAACTGTGAACAGCAAAAAAGGAGCATAAAGTTAAAACAAAAATGAACCTCTGTGAAGGGAATGCATCAAGTATAAAGATTATGTGGCATGGCTCTGTGAAATGCATGCAGGCAAAAAATCTGCGTCAAAGACCCAATACTTCTAATCAACTTCCTGGTGTTCAAAAGAAATTCTAGCATACCTAAGAAATGATGATAAAATGTAAATACAACTCATATCTACACAAAATTTTTGAACTAAATAATGAACACAAGATGCAAGCAAATTTAATGTTGGGACAAAGTCTGCACAGGCATACCAGATAGTCAGTACACAGCATGATATAAATACAGATGGAAGAGAAATCTGCAGTTAAGTTTGTCTAACACTTCCTATTGTAAGATCCTGGTTTGAAATGCTTATAAGCTTGGCCAATGTTTAATTGTTCTGTCTAAATTCTTTCAGAGTATGATTTTTTTAAACCTTTAGTAAAAATGGAGCTGGCGCCTACTAAAACGTGACTAAGCAAAAACATTCCAGTTTGACAAAGTCAATTAATTCTTAATAACTCTTAGAATTATGAATTTAGAATTATTGATTCCTCAGTACAAGACAGACGTGGATCTCCTAGAGCGGGTCCAGCTCAAGGGCAACAAAGGTGATTAAGGGACTGGAGTGTCTCTCTTATGAGGAAAGGGCTGAGGTAGCTGGGCCTGGGAAAAGACAGCTGAGAGGGGGCCTCATCAATGTCTACATGTATCGGAATGGAGGCAGCAAGAGGATGCAGCCAGGCTCTTCTCGGTGGTGCTGAGCAATAGGACAAGAGGCAACTGGCAGAAACTGATGCCCAGGAAGTTCCACCTGAACATGAGGAAGAATTCTTTACTGTGCAGTGACCGTGCATTGGAACAGATTGTCCAGAGAAGCTGTGGAGTCTCTCTCACTGGAGATACCAGAGAACCATCTGGATGCAGCTCTCTGCAATGTGCTCTAGGATGACCCTGCTTGAGCAGGGAGGTTGGACAAGATGACCCATTGTGGTCCCTTCCAACCCAACCCATTCTATGATTCTGTGACTCAGGATTTTTACCAGCCAGTAGTATCTCCAGCTGAATTAGAGGCCAAAGCTTCCATCATAACACATAGGAGATTTTGAGTGCACCTGCACTATTAATTTGAATTACTGCCTGTTTTGTTCCAAGGTCCTCTTCATTACCATTCACTCTGTGCACGTTTGATTATTCCTGGAATACTCTCTGAATCGAAATAACAAGGCTTCCTCTGAGAAAAATTCTAGAAGCCATTCAGTGACTAGATAGCTCTAGGAAATCATTTGAGTACAAAATCTCTCTAGACTTGGTCCAATCCTCCAACATCATCTTTGCAAGCCTTTTGCCTGGCATGACCCCATAACATGTCTCTCTGATAACATGGTAGAGTAGCAGATAAGTAGTGTGCCGCAAGCATTTCTCCTTTTATCTTGGGCAAACAAAAAAGCGTTTTGTTATTAAAGAACCTTTCAAAATTGTTCAGATGTCTCATATGCAAAGATAGACTTTAAAAGGCCAAGAGGGAATCAGTCTGGCAGAGGCCTCTAGACTATCACAGCTTTCGAAGATAGGGAACCCTGACTGCAGGCATCACCCTGACTACCAAAACAGATCTGTTAAGGCTGCATGATGCTGAGGGGTTCCGGTGTAGACCCAGGCAACGATATTTAAACCCAAATTTTATCCTTCTTAAAGTACACAGTAAGAACTGGCCGGATCCCAGGATGTGAGCACAGCAGAGAAGCGATATCTGTGCGGCGCACGCAGAGAGGCTGTGGAAGGCCTGCAGAACTCTGTAAGATCCCCGCAGAGCCTGCTCGGTGCAGCGGCAGGCAGCCTGCCCTAGGGGGAGCAAGCCAAAAGCTCCGCTGGTGGAAGCCATTCCTCGCATTCTGACAAGGAGGCACGTACTGCTCCTGAAAATCAGAAATCCAGCGTATGCACCATCTCAGAAGACAGACACTTCTGACCATACGCAGACACGGACCCTCATGAGTCCACAAACTCATGGTACTTGCAGGGTTAAGTCCTGAGTATGCCTTCTGAGTATGTCTTTCAACTCTTCCCACACTGAGATAAAAATACACAGCTATATTAGCTATGACAAATCCTAAAAAGGCAGGAAAAAAGTATGAAGTGTTGAAGGAGAAAACCTTGTATGGCATCAATAGGAGGTACAATTAATTGGATCTCTTCATTCATTCTATAAATACCAACTTAAATATGATAAAAAATGAAAATGTAGGAGTTTTAGCTGCAGTCACCTTTATGTTACTAGTCTCACTCATCTGATACAAAATTAATCTTTCCTTTGATATCGTGTGGGAAGAAGGAATGCTAGTACATGTATGGGAGCATTTTACTTACTGCAGCAATAACCTGGAATGAACAAGACTGCTAAAAATTGCACCAAAACACACCATAAAATTCTCAATTTGGACATGAAAAAGATATGAACTATCAAAAATAAATATGTCTGTCCTACCTCCTAAATGCTAGACATGGACAATAAATTTTAAACAGATTATTATATCATATTTTCAAGTAACTCTTAACTCAATATAAAGACAAAAAATAAACCCACAAAAATAGTGGAAATATGAAAGCAGACATCCTAATTTATATATGTCACAGACATATATAAAAACTTCTTTGAGGGTTTTTTCCTGAAAAGATTCAACTACATGACACACAGCAAAGTCTTGCTTTTAACATCTTTTTATTTGCTTCACTGAGGCAGAAGAACATCAAGCGATTTGTACAAAGTGTTTTAATGTTACTATTTTTGTAATTCCCATCTCTCTGGAATTTGGATATCAGCACACAAATGCAGGCACTTCTCATAGGAATTGGCATTCTGGATAAGACAAATGGTTCATCCGGCTTAATAGCCTGTCTGTTACTTTGATCATCATCCGAATTCCCCCATATAGGTCATTTTAATACTTAATAACCACTGTGGTAACTGTGGCCACATGCAGATAAAAATGCTTTAACTATCATTAAGTATTACTAGATTTTTTGTGATATATTATTTGTCCAGAATATTTCTGAATCTCTGTATAGTTGCCTGTCATGGTTTAATCCCAGTAGGCAGCTCAGCATCACACAGCTGCTTGCTCACTTACCCCCAGTGGTGAATCAAAAGGGTAAAAGTGGGAAACTTTATAGGTTGAGAAAAAGACAGTTTAATAATAATTAAATACACAAAGAAGAAGAGAAGATTAAAAAAATCCCAAAACAATTGCTCACCACCAGCCAACTGATGCCCAGCCAGTCCCCAAGTAGTGCCAGTCCCAGCCAACCTCTGCACACCTCCATCCAGTTTTACTGCTGAGCAAGACATCATACAGTATGGAATATCCCATGGGTCAGCTGGGGTCACTGTCCCAGTTGTGTCCCCTCCTAGCCTCTTGTGTACTCCCAGCCTCCTCACTGGTGGACTGGTGTGAGGAGGAGAAAAGTCCTTGAGGTTGTGTAATCACTGCTCAGCATTAATAGAAACATCCTTACATTATTAGTACTGTTTCCATCACAAATCCAAAGCACATCTCGGCCCATAGAAGCTACTATGAAGAAATGTAGCTTTATCCCAGTTAAAACCAGTACAATGCCTTAATAACATTCTGCACGAGTCTTCCATTCTCATTATTTATGTTTTTCATGTTCATTTTAAAATTAAGTTGGCCCAAACAGAAATCCAGAATCCACACGTTAATTAATATGGACAATGGCTACTGACAACATCTAACGCCAGGCGTGTTACCAGCCATATGTGACAACATTTCCAAGTGATCCAGCAGCTCTGTTTAAATTCTGGCCTGGGCACCTAAACCTGGCCCACTTTGTCAGAGCTGTATTTGTATCCAGCCATGTCTCCTTCAAACATGATTTATTAATTTAACTTCTTAGGTGGACCTCAGGCTTACATTGCAGGTTCACTATTCTCTCTGGCCCTGGTCTCCTGGATGAACCTTAACCCTATAAGTAGTCTTCTGTCCAGCCTTGCCTCCTTGGCTCTAATCTGTGTCATAGGAAGTCTTGTCCCCACTCTGGTCTTTGGCCCTTTCTCCTGTCACTTCTCAGGGGATTTTTTGGGTGGATCCCTGAATTCTTGCTTTGGCTTGTGTCAGACTGGTACTATCACCATCCTGACCCCACTGGGTCAATGCCCTGGTAAGAGAGGCCTGCCTTTGCTGCAGCCATGCTCTGCTCCCAGCTCTTTCTCTCTCATGGAGCATCTCCTGCTGCTCCCTGATACAAGACAAGCAAGCTGACTTCTGGTTTGGCCAATAAGCCTCTGGGAGCTTACTGAAAAGAGTGTTAACAGGAGTTTCACTATTTACCTGAAGGAAAGAGAGTCCTGAATTTTTTTTAAAAGGGAAAAATCTCCTAGCAAGCATTTCCTATAATGCCATAATTGCTTAAATAACTGAAAATATTATTCACTACATTCAAAGGAAGCCTTATCAATTTTTTTTTAAACTCAGAGGCAAGGAAGAGAGTGAAAAGGATTTAGAGCAGACAAAACTTAAAGAAATCTGTATTTCAATGTAATAGTTCCACAGTCACTGAAAATTCTTAAAGCTAAGATTCAGATAGCATAATTAATCATACATGAACACTTTTTCATTTTTTACTAGTCCAAATTTTACAAAAATACAGAGTAATATTAAAGATAGAAGGCATCCAATACTGACTATTACACATACATATGATTAATTATGATTCTGAATGTGCATCTCTGGTTCAGTGTTAAGTGATGCCAATAATTGCCATTTGTAACTATGTGGTCACACATCGGGCTAAAATATCATGTTGTTTACATGCATGAAGTTCCAAGTTTGACCTGTTACTAATTACCTCAAAAGAGTCTGACTTTTTTACAGCTGTGAATAAATTGTTTTGCAACTTTTACAACGCTGCACATTGTGACAGCAGGGTATCCAACACTAATAGATTTTAAAATAATTGAGGAGAATTAAAGCCTTACAATTTAGATTGAGAACAGCACAAGAATTATTTAATGTGATTCAGGGTAAGCAGAATGAATCCACACTTGTAGACAAAGTTCCCGAAAGATGTTCAAGCTCTTTTGTGAAGTTGAGTATACTGGTTTTGCAGCTTTTGATGTTAGATTGCAAAGAAGCAGAATCTATTGCAGGTGCTGATTACATAGTTTGTTCCCTCAGTTCCTTCATACATAATCTGGCAGTTTCACTGTTCTTGCCAGGAAAGTTACCTGAAGTAGTATTTTGGCCTGTACAAGCACGAGAAACAATCTGTTTCTATTTCAACCCATTTATTCTAGCCTCTTTACTGCCATTGGTGCTTCAGGTTTCATTTCTCTCTTTACAGCTGACACAATGCGCCAGACAACAAAAATCGGCATCAGTCAATGAAGAGATGTTTTGAGAAACAGCCTGACAATGTTTGACAATTATGTATAATGGTGACAGTTCACTGGCTGCTAAAACCTTGTCCACAAGTTGCATAGTTTCAGCTGAGCCAAATTAACAGCTTCCTGGCAAAAGGTCTCATTGTCTCCTGTTGCCACTGCTCAGTTAGTTTTCTGCCATTTTAACAAGCTGAACTGGCATACCACCCAATTAAACCAGAGAGAGTGCATGGGAAGCAATAAAGTCATATAACTGGGGATGGAAGATGTTATCCCTATCACAGTGACAGTTATCTGTTCAGTAAACTCAGGCCAGAGCATGACTGCTCAACCACTGTAAAGGGATTAAAAAACAAGCAACAAAAACAAATTAAAAGCAATCAAACAGAAGAGAATATCCAATACAGCTGGAAAGAACTAACTGTGTAAATACTCCCCTTTCACACAGGACACTTGGCCCAGTTTCAAGCTATTAAATATTATCCAGGTGTTTTACACAATACTTGACATTATTTGGTGATTTAACTCTTGCAAATTTAGAGAACTTGATCAGTACAGTAAAAAATGCAAATTGCAGACTACACTACATACATTAGTTTTTGACATTTTAATTATAGAGATAACCTAATCAGTGTGAATGTTCTAGTTTTTGAAAACACCTAGTTTGCATAAAATGTTCAGAAGTTAATGCAAATATTAATATAGTCATACTCATGCTCAAATTACATCACCTTATTTACATAGTTATTCCTACTCTGTAGCAGAATAATTAGGCCCAAAGTGACATACTGTTGTAGTAAAAGTAAGATTTCATCATGTAAGTCACTTATCTTAGTCTCATGTTTTATGAGGACACTAGAGCATACAGATGGAACTATTTTTCTTGTAAACCTCCTCCACCCACTGATTATTTCATATAATAGAGCAGGCCCTGAAAAACACAATTGCTTTCTGTTACTGGTGAATTAGACTCTGCAGAAAAGTGAGGTGAGGGGGAGTCAAGTTTTCACAAGGGTTTCTACATCTGTGGTCACAAAGAAAACCTCATAAATGTTAACTGAGTCAGTGCCATCTTTTAAACCTGTATCCAGTTCAACATATTGATTCAAGGTTTCCCAACTAACTGCAAAATAAGGACAGAATTTTTGCTGCTCCTATTCAGAAGTACTTGGGTAAGAACGAAACTGACAGAATTTTTCCATTATTTGGAAAAACTATGAGCACTAGCAGCACAAAAGAGGCCAAGAGCCAATGAGAAACTCATTAAGCGGCTTAAACTGATCTAAATCTAGGCTGCTGAGGTCACATCCCGCCCCCGCCACATATTTCCACCCCCTTCCTTCAGCCAATGCTAGTGTTTACAGAAGCAGGTGGTGGTGTGCCAGTTCAAGGCAAAAAAACCCCAAAACAACAAACTCCAAACCAAAATCAAACCAATAAATCACTTTGGGAGGACAGTTTTCAACCTGATAAATTCTACAAACAGGTTTAAGCTTCACAGTACCAGCATCAGTGCAGGGGAGGGAGACAGGAGCACAATAGCTGGGAATTAAGAGTGCTTTAAGCTTCTACAAAACCGAAACTTAACAAAGAAGTGGAAGCTCTTGAGTTTATCCTTAGCTATACAAACCCTTTCACATACTGATCGAACTCCGGACTACACATGGAGGTAGATTTCTTTCCTTTGCTGTCTCTTAGTATGTCCAAAATCCATGTTATTCATTTATTAGTAGCAACTCATTCATGATCAGCTCTCAGCAGAAGCACAATAGTGGTAACTGCACCTCAAGCTCTCAAACCAGAGAAGATGAGAGAAAGGATAAGAGACAGACATAATTTGTTTCCTAGCACTTAAGAAATAGGAAGGGAAGGGGGCTGAAGTAAGAGGAATAGCTCTCCACAGTCAGTAAATTTCTTTGCAGTGCCTGGAAAAGGGAAAGTTTCTTTGTCCTTTTCACCACAGCAAAAGTAGTGTTCAAATATAATGGATACAAGCATCTAACATTAGATAGTATCCCATCAGACACAAATGTTTATTAGAATCCCATTTCATAAAAACGAGAGCATACCTGCTTGCTCATGCTAGATTTGATACTCACAGGCTAGGTAAGGAATGAGGTAAATTTCACTTTTATGCTGTATTTATTAAGTTGTAATTTTTCTATCCTTTAGCAGTACAACACAATTAGAATTTAACAAGTATGTCCAATCTAAATTTAAACTCCTTTATGTCTTGATGCTATTATGAGTGCTAATGTCCGCTGCACTTTTTCCTCAGCTAACAGTAATTTGTGGCTTAATCTGACCATATGAGAAATTCAGTTCGTAAATTTTCCAGATGGAGTATTTGCACATTTCTTCTTTTGTCTAAAATTGTCCTAATTTTTGCATTCTGGTTTTGGGAGATTAAAAAGCAATTTGTTTGGAAAATATTATCTCTGGTACTGGTGGGCATAATGAAAACGCACACAACTGCACTCAGGCTTTTAAAGGCAACCAAGATATCGTTACAAAACCAGGCTGCAACTTCGCAAAGCTCACCTTCCTCATCCACATACTGCAAGCGCATATTGAAGACCTCAAAATGATGATGGACACACTGGATTTCTACGAGAGGGCCAGCGAACTTCAGGCATGCCCTACATTGCTTTATCTCTTTTTTTTTTTTTTTTTTTTCTTTCCCTTAAGGTTTCCGCTCCCCAATGACGGGCGCCCGGACGCCCACGGCCGGAGCCCGCGCCCCTCGCTTAAGAGCGGCTGGGGGGGGGGGGACAGG
>NW_008237222.1:9723281-9751632 GCF_000691975.1 Corvus brachyrhynchos
AGGGGTAATTTCTACGGCAAGGTGGGGGGGGTCCGTCTCCACGGCTACTTGCCCGGGCCCCGTCGTGGAAGTTTCGCTGCTGCGTAGCTCTGGCTGCAGTGGGAGTTGCGCTTGGGGGATCTCCCGAAGTATTCAAGGAGCACTAATCGCTCCTCGGAGTCTTTCAGCTCCTTTTCCTGACAATAGGAATGAACCTAGCTTTGGCCCCGCTTTGCCTCAGGCTCCA
Organism: Corvus brachyrhynchos; assembly: GCF_000691975.1. Classification (NCBI taxonomy): domain Eukaryota; kingdom Metazoa; phylum Chordata; class Aves; order Passeriformes; family Corvidae; genus Corvus; species Corvus brachyrhynchos. The sequence goes on from NW_008237222.1 coordinate 9,723,508, forward strand.
GGGAGTGATTTGTCTGGTGGCTACGAAAGGGGCTTGCACAAGTAATGATCGCAGAAAACTTGTAAATCCGGCAGGAAGTTAGCTGGATTGCACTTTATTTTGTGTGATAGGTAATTAGCCATATGAGTGGAAGTCAGAGACAGTGAAGTGTGCTGTCTGCCTCAACCAGCTGCTGTCCCCCTCGACTGCTTCTGTTTGGCTTTTAGTTTGTCAACGTCATTTTAAAATTAGATGTAGGGAGGTGGGGTGTTGTGGTTTGTGGGGGTTGTTTGCTTTAACATTTTCCCAATATCCTTGGCACTTTTGATGTTAAAAACATTGAAACTTTTCGTCACTTTTTTGAGAGTAACAAATCTCAGAAATGGGTGAAGGATTCAAGATAAGTGCAATTCTGTGAGGGAGAAAATTGAGTTGTCGGCCTACTTCTAATACGAAACTTTTTATCCCCTAGAACAGGCAGAATAATAAAGCGTAAAACGTGTACTATACTGGTGCTAGTTTCAAAGCCAGCCTAAATATAAATATTTCTGAACCAAAAAACCAAAAACAGCAAGGTAATAAAACTAAGTAATTTCTTAGACATAGTTCAGATCACTTGCATTCTTTGTCCCTGCCTGCATATGTATGTGAAAGCTTATCTTTATAGGTGAATTTTGAGGCATAAATAAAATTCCAAAGTCTTTCTACAGAAAAAAAATGTTTAAAGTGGCCTTGTACAGACTGATAGGTCAATATTATCATCTTCCAGTAAGATAGTATCATTTTTATTCTGTCAGTTTTATTACTTTTAGCGAGTGTCTAAAAAAGCCTGATTCCTTGGCTTGAAAATCTATCTAGATCTCTGTTTTTAAAAAAAAACCTGAGACTGCAAACTTTTTTTTTTAAGGAACCTGCAAAATCAGTAAAGAGTGGAAAAAGTGGCAAAGATGGACAAGATAACCAAGAACATGAGGTAAATATTACTAAAAAACATAGTATTTTTCATATTAATTTGTAATAACTTCTAAAAACTGTTTTAAGTTTTTCTACATTGTAATTTTGACATGACAGGTAGTTTTGAAGGAAAATGGTTGTGGAACTACTGTCCTGGTATTTGACAAGATAAGAGACAATGGTTTTTAAGGAAGTCAGTTTTATTTAGAGTAAATAGATGTTTCCTTGCTACAGTTTTAAATACTCATCTATTCGCTTTTTGGTTATGAGATGTACATCTGTCTTATTTTCTAGTCTTACTGTGAGTTTCTGGGCTTCTCTTGTTGCTCATTGTCGTTTTTAGCATTCTCTGTTATTCCCAGAGGTCTCTTTTCTCAAACTGTCAATGCTGGCATGTCAGTTAAGTGTCAGTAGCCTGGTTTATTGTCAGGAGACCTTAGGCTTAATCAAAGGCTGCCAGCTGTTGTGTTTTGTGGTTTCTTTTTGTAGGTATAAGTGTGCCATTTTTGACTAATTATTCTGTTGATTTTTTCCTTTTGCATTTCTCTCTGGTTTGCCCACCAGCAAGGCACAGCAACTTGAAAGGGGTCGATTAAATAATTACTCACTCCCTTTCCCAAATTAATCCACAAATTCAAAATTAGTAGTTTTGTTTCATTTGGAAATCCACTGTTTAGGTGGATTTCCTGAAATTTCCTTTAAAATGTTCATAGTAGCTTGAATGTAAAATGGTACATGGCAAAGTTATGTATTTCAGCCTCTAAACAACACATCTTGATACTGAAAGATAATGTTTTAGAACAAAATACTCATCCAGCTTTACCGTCGTTCCTGCTCTGAAATGACTGTTAGGGATAGGTGGGTTGGACTATTTATTATGTGCACTGCAATGAGTTCTTATTTGTCTGTTGTGCAGAGAGATTCACGCTACTGTCATAAATGAAGAAGATCATTAAAACTTGTAAATTACATGTAAAAGTATTTTGGCAAATTTCCGTAAGAGTGATTGAGTTTTGGTGGAGGGAGCCTAGCTACTAGAAGGGATCTTAGTTATTAGGGGAGCTTGTAGAATGAAATGGGAAATGTCAGTGTAGATGTTTATAGTGGTGTAAATAGGTGTACTTCATTGTGATGTGTTCTGTCTTTATATTGCTATGATAGTAAAAAGAGTGTCACTTGGCCATAATTTTAACTCCTGTGCAGTTGTAAGGCTTGTCATTATCACCATCTTTGCAGAACATTTGTTGAATACTTATTTTCTCAAGCTTCTGAATGACAAGTTGCTGAGACCAAGACTTACTTTCTTATCCCTCTTGGTACTTCAGGATCGAGCGTAAAGCTCCCCTAGATAGTAGGTGAAGAGCTTTGTATGCTAGCCAAAAATGTGTATGTGGGTTTCTTTGTCATTTCTTTCTGTGTTTGTAGATCTAGATTTTTGGGTTTTAAACTTGAAATGTGAGAGACATGAATCTCAATTGAAGAATATGTTTTACTGTTCATTCACTGTTTCTTTTGTCCATCCAGGTAGAATTTCCAATGAAAAATACTGTTCACTTGTCTATGATACTTGATCATGTGTGAGCGGGGGCAGAATGGGAAAGGAACTGGGAATGGGACTGGCACATATAGTACAGTTGTCATTCCCAGGGGGCATTATTTAGTCTCTGTATAATTTTGAACACCTCCGTGGTTGACTCATTATCTTAATTAGTAGACTAATTGCACACAAACAGTAATGTAGACTTTGCATTCTAACGTGGCTGGCTGTAATCATGCTGTATGTTAGCTGGTGCTTATAGGAGCAGAAAGGAGGCTGTTTATTAGCATAGCAAAGATTGGTAAATACAGAAATATTCTGGAGCACACTGTTAATACATTTCTAGGTTTCCTTTCTCTTCAGAAATGGTTGTCATCTTATGTCCTACATGTGTTTTAACATGGCTTTTTAAAAATCTTCTTCTAGACTATGAGTAGGTTTGGAAATATGCTGGTTCATTCGGCTTTTTGTTTCTCAAAATGCATTTAATGCATATGCATTTAATGCAAATTAATTTAATGCAAATGGCAGATTGTAAAGACTAGAAACTGTCTGCTATTCAAAGAACAGGGACAACACAAGCAGCAGCATCCCACAAATACTTTATTTATAGACACTTTTATAGCACTTAACAAATTCATGATGCCTTGAACTTCTATAGATAAAAAAGTACAACAGATCTTAATATTTACAAAAATGAGCACGTGTTTTTCCTGTCTTGCAGTCAGGGAAATGAGGTTTCAGTTGATGGAAGCTGTACAGCAAGTTTGAAAAGGGATTGAAATGATTCCTGGTATACCAGGTCCAGAATGCCCATGCTAAAAGAGGGTGAAAATTACTTAAGCTGATGGTTCTTGCATTAACTGTGCTTGGTTACTCAATGTAATACTAAAAAAGCCTTGCTACACGTGAAGTACCATGGACCTCTCTTCTTATTTGCTGTGTGGTCAGCTGCTGATCCTCAAGGAGAGAGAATCAGAAACAGTAAATGTGTATGTATGGTCTTCCATCCTGGTATACTTTTCTTTAAGCCAGTATGTGGTTTAGAAAGTTGTTTAACTGGAAGTTGTATAGAATTGTTTTAAAAATATTAATTATGAAATTGACATTTTTATGTTGGGGTTTTTTAATGTATATTTTTTATTTAGATATTTTTTCCCCCAAAACCCTGCTTAATGACCCCTAGGTGGGAGGAGTCCTATTACTTTGATTATCCTTCTCTTGTTTCCATCTACTGTTCTCCTTTCTGTGACAGAGGTACCAGAAATGCAGAGTCTGTATGAGGTAAGGGTACCTTATCCTTCCGTACCCACTGCCATTACTCCAGCTTCCAGTTGTGCATGTTGTTCATTTATGAACAAAAGCTAATATGATTAAGCTTCTATTTAAGCTTAGTTTGTAACCTGTTAGTAAATGTTAATGAATTAGACTAAATAATTGTCAGAACAGTTGAATCTTTTCCTTGAGGTATAACCTCTTATTTCAGCAGTTAGTCTAGCATATTAGTGTCGTCAGGTTGTAAACAAAGACGTAATCTGTTGTGTATTGGTTTTCCTCTCTATGGGAGTAATGTCTCTACTCTTGTAAATTCTTGGGGCCTTTGATTAACAGTGCCCAAAAACTATACTTGCACCAAAAACTAATAATGAAAATTAAATCCCTTGGATGTGGTGATTGGCTATTCCAACATGTGGTAACTTGTGGACATATACCCTGTGATCTAACTGGCTTTTGAAGAAGTTATTTGTCTCCTGGATAAGCTTTGTTGAAGAGTTCTGTTTTGTCACAGGGGTGTGGAGGTCTCCTTTTGAGTTAAGGCAGTGGTAATTTATGGACAGGCTAATTTTTTTAGAAAAGGTGACTTGGTAATAGTTAATGACTGTTGGAAAACATGACCTTTTTCTATCTCTAGAAAAACCTAACCTAAAATAATTCAAGTGCAGTACTTTAGCAGTGGTTTTCAAATACTACCACAGGGGAAGGAAGTTAAAATTTTAACCCTATATGTGCTTTATTTCTGACTTTTTTTGTCTGTGGGAGAGTACGTGCTAAAACTTGCTCTTTTCACCAGTCACTGTAACAGTCCAGGACAATTAATTCACTACTGTGGTTCACCTGGGGGATGGAAGGGTCAGAAGTAGCTGGTAGCCTTTCATACAAGACAATAGTCTGGTATAAAACTGGGTGACCGGGAGTGATAGCTGCTTCTAGGTCTAGCTGGACTGGCCTAAGATGGCATGAAACTTTTAAATTTAATTTGTATTAATTTTCAGTCCAGATCTGAGTGGTCTGTAGGAGGCAAAGACTATTTTTGTTGTTTGAAAAAGTATTGGCTTGATGACTATCAGCAAATGAGAACAGAAATTATAACTCATCCTTCTGCCATGCAGAAAAGCAAACGGAAGACTAATGTGGTTTTGAGGAGCATGTGTGTGTTTGTGTATTATCTTCTTGATTCCACGTGTTGTCCTGGTTGGTTCTTTCTGCTTTAAAGGTATTTTGATGTGTTGGTTTTTTTTTTCTTTTTAATAGACACAAATCAAAATGTAATAAAATGTAAATTGTATTAGCCATTTTTCTTGCTATGCTAGAAATGGATTTATTGACAGCATGCATTGCTGATGTTGGACTACAATCACTGCTGAAACCGATTTTAAGAAGAATTTAAAATCTTTTAAATGCTGATCCATGCTTCTATCCTGCCACTGTCTCACAGCCATCACTTTTCAGTAGGTTTATTACCGGTAATGGCTTCCAGTGCAGAAATTTTGTAAGGTTTTGTTCTTAGAAGTTTTTCTTCTGTGCTTTTTGAGGCCTTTTTAATTTAGTTTCTTAAGCTACTCAGCATTTTTGGATACATCAGTAAATGGAATTGCTGAAAAATTACAGAAATCTCTGTTTAATGGGCCATCTTCAAAACACTTCAGCAGAAGTAAGGATTTTCATCCCTCTGAAAGAACCTGAAGAGGTGGCTATCCAGTTTTCCATGATCACCTTTCCTATATTGGCCCGCACATGGTGGTAAAAGATGGTCGGTATTCTCACTACTACTTTTACTGATTCCTGATTATATGAACAGATATGATTGTCACTTCCATTAAAAGTAGGAAATTACAAAAGGAATGTGTCGTAGGAGCAGTGTTGATGGTTTTGCACGGCTTTTTTAGCTGAGATTGTATGCGGAAGTATCCTAACCTTTAAAGGAAAGCAAAGAACAGACAAAAGCAATAAATCCAGCATCATTTTGTGTTAACAGGTTTCTGTGATCACCAGCAGAAGTTATTTAGAAAGTTGACTGGATATTTTCTATATCTCTTGTTTATTTTTCTCATGTTTACTGTTTGTGATTTTCATTGTGGTGCTATTTACCCTGAGAAACAAACATACCTGATCTTGAAGATGGTGCACAGGGACTGTTACACAGCGTCCAGTTTGAGAATAGAATTATACTTGAAAGTCTTGGCACAAGTAAGTACTAATTTGGCAGTTCATTTAGGCACCATAGGAGAGGAGGCTGAGGTGTGGGGATGGGGGAGGGGAGAAAGTTCTGGGGTTTTCTCCTCCTTGTTAACATGTATTAAGACTACTCCTAAATAATTTCTGGAAATACCTTCTTGTCACAGATATGTATTTATTCATTTATATAAAGCATCCGTCATTTAGGTCTTTTCCATTATTGTTGTTCAGTTGCAGAATCACAGAACAATTTGGGTTGGAAGGGATCTTAAAGACCATCTACTCCCAATTCTTCTGCCATGGGCAAGAACGCCTTCCACTAGACCAGGCTGCTCAGAGCTCCATCCAGCCTGGCCTTGAACACTTCCAGGGACGGAGCATCCACAACTTCTCAGGGCAAACTGTTTCAGTGCTTTACCACTCTCACAGTAAAGAATTTCTTCCTGATATTTAATCTAAACCTACTCTCTGTTTAAAGCCATTCCCCCTTGTTCTCTCCCTACATGCCCTTGTAAAAAATTTCTGCATCTTTCTTGTAGGCACCCTGTAGGTACTAGAAGGCTTCAGTTAGGTCACCCCAAAGCCTTTTCTTCAGGTTGAACAAATACAATCCTCTCAGTCTTTTTTCATAGCAGAGGTGTTCCATCTCTCTAATCATCTTTGTGGCGCTCCTCTGGACTTGCTCCAACAGGTCCATGTCCTTTCTGTGCTGAGGACTCCACAGCTGGATGCAGTGTTCTGGGTGGGGTCTCACCAGAGCAGAGCAGAGGGACAGAATCCCCTCCCTGCCCTGCTGCCCACGGTGCTTTGGATGCAGCCCAGGATGCTGGTGGTTTCTGGGCTGTGAGTGCAGATTGCTGGGTGATGTCCAGCCTCTCGTCCAGCAGCACCTCCAAGTCCTTCTTGGCAGGGCTGCTCTACATCCGTTCATCCCCAGCCTGGATTGGTACCAGAGTTGCCTGGACCCTGGTGCAGCACCAGCCCTTGGTCTTGTTAAACCACATGAGATTCACGTGGGCCCATTTCTCAAGCTTGTTCAGGCCCCTCTGGATGGCCTCCCATCCTTCAGGTGTGTCAACCTCACACCAGTTGGGCAGTCTCTGTAACTCAGTAGCACTGCATTTTTGGATACATTGGATTCATCATCTTTGAGGTGTAAGATTGTTCTTTATATGTTCTTCATAGAAGCTGGTGTCCTTTACAAAGAGATACATTTAGCAGTGGTAGGCATCTTCATCACGTAACAACCCTGGCTGAGCCCTGGCTCTTCTCTTCAGTATGTGCTCAGCTGTGTGCCCCAGCTGGACAGGCAGAGTAGCCAGTGCTTCCATGAGCCAGTCCCATGCAGTAGTAGATAGAGGTGATCTTAAAACTGGTGGTCTTGCATTTGGAAGAAGAGATATATTATGAAATTAAATTTCAAACAACTTGTCCTCTCAAGTTTGAACCATGGAAGGACTATAAATAGACAGCATTAGACCCATTATGTAGCTTTCTAGGGCTATTAGTTTGGGATTTTACTTGTAACATTAGCAAAACAGGATTTTCAACCAAAACTCTGTATGAAGTTGGGACGGATTTTTGCTTGAATCAGTTATAACTGATACAAAATAAAGTCTGTGGGCTTTGGAGTGGGTTTGTTTGGTTTTAAACTGGTGTGCCAACTTCTTTAAAAAATTAATTTGAAACTAATTTTTGATCGTGGCTTGCAGTTCTGATTTTCTTTCCTGGAGAGATTATTTTAGTGGCTTGATATAACCTTTAAAAAATATTTAACATGTATACACTCCTAGTACTAAATGAGGGACTATTTGATGAGTAGAGAGATGCCACATGTGTTACTCAGAGCATCTACGCAACTTTTGGTTTGTCTTTAACTTCTGTAATTTTCCTATTTCCAGTTTTTATTGACATCTTGGCTTTTTTGTTTTGGGAACGGGAATTTCCTTCTGTGGTCCAAGCAAAGGCACCTTAATAATTAATAGTGGAGGAGTTACCTTAACGGCGTTTGTTATGTAACTTTAATATTATGCTTTTGAAACTAATGGAATTATTAAAGTGTACCAAACACTGTTTATACAAGTATTTTATTACCTAAAATGGGATGCTTCTGAAAACAGGATCTTATGCCCTTCTTACACAAGGCTGACAACTACTTGTGTAACATACTGCGAGGTGTGAGAACTGTGTGTGGTTTGGTTTAGTACTTGCTATCCTCTGCTTCTTAATCATGTTTTTAAGCTCTCTGAATCCTTCCTGAAGCAGCACAGCAATGAAGGTAAAGGCTGTTCTGATCAAAAGGAGCAAAGTGCCTTTCAAAAATGGATACCAGCATTTTCTAAACTGAAAACATCCTTTTCATCCTTTGTTTCAAATTGCTTCTCTTATTTTTTTTTTGGAAGAGTTAAGGCCTGCCACTTAGAGAGTACTCAGATATCCATTAACACGTGTAATACCGAATTACTAATGTAGGTATCTCTTGGAGAATACAAATACTAAGAAAAAATAGGTAGCTGTTGAATCTACCCATATTCACAGACTTGAAAAACATACCTTGTATGCATTTTTTCCCCCCCTCAATTTCATTTGAAACCAGAATAAATTTGTAATTCTGGAAGTGGGATGGTAGGCTTAGAGGGCCATTTACAAAAAGCAACCAGCCAAAAGCTAGGAAAAAGATCCTGGCCTATTCCTAAATACGCTTCTTAAAAGATGACTGCCAAATATTATAATTTGCTGCACATTTATAGTGACTTTTATATACTTCCTCATCACTTCTCAGTTTAGCAGTCTGAAATACTTACAAGTGAGCTTCTCCAGTGACATGTAAAATAAAAGCATGATGAGAGCCAAAGATGAAATGATTTGGTGTAACAGTTCTGTAGAAGCAGTTAAGGTTATTATTCATAGAATCATAGAATGGTCTGGGTTGGAAGAGACCCATAAGATCATCCAGTTCCAACCCACCTGCCATGAGGAGGGACACCTTCCACTAGACCAGATTATTTATCATGGACTATAACTCTCTCAAATAGCATCCAGTACAAACACCAAATTGGTGGGCAGGAGGTGAAGTAAAAAAAGATTTCAATATGAGTGTGTGAGGTGAGAAGCTTCTATGAATAGATCAGGGAGCACAAAAATACAGACCTCGGTGGTAAAGCCACATGTGCAGTTGCCTTAGCTCATCAGTGGCTGTATATAATTAAAATCTACAGTACAGTATAGGAGTTAATTAAGTAATTTAAACTAGGCCATCTTTTATGCAGATTCTTTATCCTTATATTTATAGAGATGTTTTAAAATAATCCTTAGGACATTATCTAGTTTAAATCTTACTTAATCAGCTAGCTGGTCGTTGCAGGTAGCAATTTTTTTTTCCTGAGGGCATCTGGTGCTTTGAAGTTTTGTGATAGAAGATACGTTAGGAAACAAGTGTTGCTTTGCTGCTTTTGTGAAGTACCAGGTGCTCACTGATGGTGGTGTTTCAGCAAACACAAAGCTGCATGAATCCACTTAAAGTCTGAGCCTGGGCATCCTCTTCATCTTTGCCAGTATTCCGCAACCTCGGGCTGCAAATCTGAGCTCTGACTGAAAGGAATCAAATAGCAGCTTGTTCCTGGAGTAAACTAGTTAAAGCAAAATTAAGTTTACAAGAAGCAAATGGAAAACAAGCCTTATACTACTGATATTTAATTGTGAATGTAAAATTATAGTGTATTAATATCAAGGATGCAGCACACTGAGCTGACACATGAGATTAGTTTGGTGTGTTGCAAGTCAAGTCTGTTACACAAAGCTGTGATGATACAGTTCTGTAGAAGATAAAATTTGAGCCTTGTCTGTAAGCAACAGGAAATACAAGCAATGCTTTGTGTTGTGAAAAATAAACAGCAGCAAGAAAGACGGAAGAGGTTCAGCAACTTGTGGATCAGTCTTCTAAAGTGATTTGTGACTGTAAAGTTTGTTGTGGGTACCCCTCCACAGCAAAGAGGGCCAGATGGCCTTCACTGCTTGTAGGAAACATCCCAGTCACTGATGCAATTCAACAGACTCCATGCTATCTCTGGCAAAACACTAATGGAACTCCATAGTTAGACGTTGAGAATAGCCAGCAGTAGCACTGCTGCATGTAAATGCAAAATCGTGGTTGTTAAACAAGTACTATAACATAAATCCATGAGTGCTAAAATATATAAACTTTGCCTTTTTGCTTATCATTATAACAGCATGGATCCTCAAAGCTTTAGGATGCAGCTCTTGCTATAATAAAAACATAGTAAGTTATGCTGAGATACACTGGATAGTAATCTCTACTACTGAGGCTCTTTAACAGTAATAAGCATATTTGCTAGAAAGGCAGCTGCAAAGATCATTCTAGCAGCTAATCCAGATATCATTCTGGCAAATGATTTTGTTGAGGAAAAACAATAGACATCTAAATGGCCATCTGTGTGAAACTGCCCAAAGCCTTCAGCACCATAAGATGCCTCTCCAGAGACTCTTCCGTAAGTTGTTTGTCCAAACTGGCTTGTGGTAGTAAAACTAGTGAACAATAATGGCATAGTAGCAAAAATCTTCAACAAAGAACTTCAGAAACGTCTGCTGTCCAAAATGGTACCCAGCAAACATGTTGTTTCCCTGCTGTTTTTAACTGTGTTGTTTATGGATCAGTGCTTCCTTTTGTGTATCCAGTGGATTCCGTATCAAGCTTTATCTACTGATTCTCTGTAGATTGAAAATATTGATGTTAAAAATCATAGCTACTTGCTCCATAATAAACTGCTTGCCAGCAATTGGGCACTACTTGCATGAACTAAAATTACTGCAGACTGTCTGGATAGCTCTGTCAGGCCTTATCTTTAATAAATAAAAAGAGTTTATTCTGTTGTTATCCACTTGGAAGGCATGCTGAATTGCTGCTGTTAACAACACAGAATTGAAATCAGCTGACAAATACTGCTCTCCTGGTAGTGTGTTGTCTTGAATAACTTGCCTTGGTCCCAGCTGCTAATGTCACTTCACCAGCCCACTTCTTGCAGGTATGGTGTGGATATATTTACCAGGTTGATGGCAGCTGGGCCATATGCCAGAGACGATCTGTCCTTGTTCCCACCCCCAAACCAGTAAATGAAGATCTGGAAAGGAGAGAGCTCTGTGGTAGTATTCAAGATTCCTGGAGTGTTCAGAGATTTTCACACTACTTTGAAGTTACTGCAGAGGGGAAAATATTACATGGAAGGCTCTTTAACTGCTCTCCACCCATTTTGACTCCTTGATCTTTGATTTCAGTTCTCATCTCAAGAGACTATAATAAATTCTGTTTCTCAACCTAATTACATTGATTATGTAAAAAGCCTTAACCTGTTAGCCAGATTTTTTTGGTTACATACTGGGCCCTCATACAGTTTTGAAAATCAAGTTGTTAATGTCCCTTTCATGTTTTGTGATGATCTTTGTTTAGTTTCAGTAACCTGTATTTCAATTTCATTGTAAGTATGTTAGATGTAATCCAAAGTGCTTTCATAGCATTCTGAGGCTGCCTTGGCAAGAAACAAGCTCTTCTGGGTGCTGTAGATCAGACTTCTGTTCATCTTAGTGAAAAATAAGTCCATGGAGGCTACTTACTATACCAAAAGGAAAAGAGGGAAGGGATTAATCCTGCATTAAAATAAGTATTTCCCTCTGTTTCAGATTCAGACTGATGATTCTTTTAAAGTGTTCTGTGATTTTTGCTCTGTGTACTTGTCTTTCACGGGGAACCTTAGTCATGTGTGAATTGGTACAGGGTTCACCTATCCAGATTTCATAGTTCAGAGTTTTTTCTCAAGGTTTTGCTGCTGCCATCATGAAATGGTGTGCATACTGATATAAACTTGAATTCAGTGGTGATACTTACTAGAAGGCAGAAATTTGCAGGTTAGTGTTAGACTGATGTGTGTCAAGAAACACCATATAGGGTGCTGCCCAGCACACTGTTTCTTCAGGCAGAGAATCTCCATTGCCTTGTGCTTAGGAGATCTGATTTTTGTCACTAGTAAGCCATCCAGTTTTTTAAATCTTTTAATGACAGATACATCAAGGTGATTTTACTGTCATTTTCAAATCCTCACCTTATCAGTTTATCTTAGAAAGCAGCATGCAAGTTTGCTGCATCATTATAGAGTTGACACCACTTTAGGCTTGGTTTGGTTTGGCTTTTGATTTTGTGGATCAGAAGGCTTTGTGTCCTTTGGTCTAATTCAGTTACTAGTGAGTGTGCTTTGAAAGGCAAGGTCAGACAGAGTTCTTCTGGTTGCCCTTGTTTATCAAGGTAGCTTGAATTTTTGGGAGACTGTCAGAATGGGAGGAATAGGGTCTTCTGAAAGACTTATTAATGTACATGGGATGCAGGGTGGATCCTCTTTCCAGGTCCCACTATGCTTTCTCTTATGTGTTAGTTGTCCAAAAGTAGAAGCTGCCTTGTGGGATACTTGATGATGATTAGTTTGATTTCAACACTGTTAAAGCTACTGTTAAACGCTGTTAAAGCTGTTAAGCTACTACAATAGTAAGACTCACTCCTTTAACTTATATCAAAGCCTGAATGTCCTGGCCAAGCTTAGGACTCTGGCAGCAAGGCAAAGGACGAATAGGCAGTGAAAGGTTCACCTGCTGTCAATAGACAAGTTTCTAAAAGAAAAATCGGCTGTAGCTGTAGATGTGCTTGGTCTACTCATATCTTTCTTTCCCTGGCTGAAAATGTAGTGTTGTGTTCTAATCTATACCTGCCTGTGTAATGCCAGAGGGGGTAAAGATCCAACTTTCCTCAAAAGAGTGATGTTAAGAGAAGGAAGGTACCAGATCCTGCTTGATGCAGGACTCAAGGGATGAAGGGATGCAAGGACTATCTACCTTGAACTGTTGTGACTGGCAAGAAACCTTCTCTCCTCCTCACCTTTCACTCTCTTGAATTAATTTTAAGCTTAGTCAAGAGCACTGAGGAACATAAACTGTATACTTTCAATTGTTAAAATCAGAATTTAAAAGTTGAAATCACACTTTAGATGATTGTCTTAATGTTCATTGAAATATGTAAAGCTCTAGCTTTTCAGAAATAAATGGATCAGAAAACCTGAGGGTTGTGTTTTAATTTCGATTTGAAGAAATCCATTCTCAATGTGACATTTTTCAGAGCAGTTTGTGCACTTTTTTAGATATTTATCAGCACTTCTGGAATTGAATGTGCCTATCTCTATAAATATTTGGGTAGGAGAGAGCCATTTGTCAGAACAAGGGGAAGAATAGGTATTTCTTATTCTAGTCATAGGAAGAGAACCGATAAAAAGGTATCTGTAGTTTGACTGTTCTGGTGTCAAGTACATCGAACTGGTCACTGATGTAGCAGGATGTCCATCACTTACTCTTGGGAGCTGTGGTGTCTGTGGTAGTTTGGTTTGTTCCTGGGAGGAAAAAACTGAGCTTGGCTCTTCGATATGAGCTAACAAGCACAGTACTTTCATAGAAAGTGTGTTACCTTGAAATCTTTAGCAGATGGATACACAGAATTGTTAGTCTGAATTTGTTTGCCTTTTTTAAAGAGATGTAGTTAAAATTGCTGAGCTTTTTGACTTAAGTTAACTCACTTTCTCCAGGTGCCCTTCTATCCAATGTTGTCTGCAAGCTCTGGAGGCCAGCTCTTTTGTGGTAGCACCACAGTGCCACTTGCAGAGGTCATTGGGCACGGCTGTGTGACACTGAAATAATGTTTTAGAACTTACTCTGTCAGCTTTCTGGTATGTGCTGGCTGACTGGATCATGACTGAAAAGCAGGGGTGATCGTGCTTGATGGTAGGAAGGAGGAGAAAATCTGTTGGATAAATGGTCCAGTGATTCAGAGCTAGAATTACTCTGGAGTCATCACTTCTAGATGGGAAGTTGCCATAGCAACAAAAAATGCTTTCTTTCAACATTTCTGATTAGAAATGTTACCCATCCTCTTAAATAACCACTTTTGGCTATCTTGGAATTTTTCTGCAATTTCAAATACTTGCTTCCCTGAGGTGTGTGCTACCTTAGGGTACTGTAGTCTGTGCATGTGTGCAGACACATGAGATGAAAGCACCTGTTAATTTGAAATGGAGAATTTGTTTGCTAATAGAGGGAACAGGAAAATGGCTTTTCCTATTCCAAGTAATGAAAAAATACAGGTGGCAGTGGAAAGTAGCCAGTTCAGAAAAACACCATTAGGCTGAAGAACAATATTGAAAGTACAGAATCCTGTGCAGTAATAATGTTTATAATGCATCTTAATTAGCATTTATTGCTTAATACACGGTAAGTCATTGCTTCCTAATTCTTAGTGCTGTTTTTCTTTTGGCTTAGTCTATTAATAATTTTGTTCGTAATGCTTTTTAAAATTTCAATTAATGGATAGAAATCACCTTGCAGATCACTTGTATTTCAGCATAAACATTTTTCAGCATTTAGTTTTTGAGATTAAAAAATGAAATAGTCTGAAAAATGCAATGTAACAGGTATTACTTGCACATAAATGCTTTCAACTTGCTGATGTATTTCATTTTCACTGGAACAAGTTCTAGAGTGTTTTTGGTAACTGAGGCTTCTAATATTCACTGTACTGTCTCTCCTTATTTGTTCTATAAGTTTGTATAAGGGGTTTTGCTTTTATAATATTAAATTTGCAAAATGGTCATCTTAAATGTGTTTAATGAAAACTAAATGTTGCTTTCAGTCATCTTTGGTATATTAAGTACTGTGTGTATAATATAGTACAATTGTTAATCTATTCTTGAAGCATATATTCTTTTCCAGTTACGCTACTAGAACAAAATTTGAATGAAATTAGTGTCTTGGAGACTCAAAAGGTAGATATTTATGTATGGTAGCATTTCCATGCGCACTGAATGTATACACTACAAGACTATGCAAATTGTTCCCAGCTTTTCTGGGAATACTTTTCAGAACATGAAGAAAATTGGTTTCTCTTGCTTTAGCAATAGCTCTATGAAAATGCCACCGATGTTATTTCATGCAGGAATGAAGCTGCTTTCATACCTACTATACTTAACAAAATTCTAATTAAATCAAGTCAAACTGTCAAAGTACCAGCATTACAACTTGATTTCCATCATGAATCCTATTCCCATCTTACTTTTTTCCCTATTTCTTATCTTGTGGGCACCTTCTGAGAAGAATATGGTCTTTCCTGTAAGGAAAGAGTGCCAAGGTATATTTTGTGTGTGCTTCTAGTTTGCAAATTTGAGAGACTTCTACAGCAAATTAAGGGCCTGCAAAATGAATTATGATATTGAAGCAAGAGGTCCTTGTCAGCTGTTTCTATATTTTTAATGTATCACTCCTAGATGTTTTATCATTCTTGTAATGAATATCATGAAATTATTCATATTTTAAAAGTTAACTATTGCCTCCTTTAAACCTGCTTTTCCTCCTTCAAAAAAAAGGGGAACGAGAAAGGCAGCACCACAAGTTCTGACAGGCTTTTGTTAAGGATGCATTTTATTCAGCTTGAGAGAGAGCACTGTCAAGTGTAGTCAGGGAAAAAACAGCCAACTGGAAACATATAGTGGGAACCATTTTTCTTGGTTTATGTTATAAACTTCATACAGAGGTACAGTGACAGTCTGATAAGGATTATTACCATAACAGCAACTTGCTTTGAGTAGGCGGTAAACCACTACAAATCTTAAGGTATGTTTTAGAAGCTGTTAAAGCTACTACCACAGTAAGACTCACTCCTTTAACTTTATATCAAAGCCTGAATGTCCTGGCCAAGCTTAGGACTGGCAGCAAGGCACAGGACAAATAGGCAGTGAAAGGTTCACCTGCTGTAAATAGACAAGTTTCTCTGATCCCTTTGAAGATGAACTTTAATACCTTGGAGACCTG
Source organism: Corvus brachyrhynchos (assembly GCF_000691975.1). Taxonomy (NCBI): domain Eukaryota; kingdom Metazoa; phylum Chordata; class Aves; order Passeriformes; family Corvidae; genus Corvus; species Corvus brachyrhynchos. Next base: position 9,739,343 of record NW_008237222.1, read on the forward strand.
GACTTCTCAGAGGAGGGGAAGGTGAGAGTAGCTGAGGAACTACATTATTTGAAAATTTTTTTTAATTTGTCTGGTAACTTCAAATAAATGGGCTACTGCATGTACCAAGGTGATCCATTCCCATCTGTATGAGGGCTATGGTACAGAAATGAATGCTGAAAAGATGAGCAGAACAACAGGTGGCAATACATTCAGAGGATGATGGATACAATAGTTTAATTAAAAGCATATTCATTTTCAGTTATTTCTGTGACTAAAATGGCTTTTTAGAAGACTTTTCTAAGTTCAGCTCCAATTAACTGCTTTAATTTCTTTTTAAACAGGTGTCAAATAAAAAATCAAATAGCACTCCTCCCCCAGCACAACTATCTAAAATCAAAGTACCAGCACCACAGACAGTAGTGAAGAAGGAAAAGCGTCAGAGTTCTTCAAGGTTTAATGTTAGCAATAACAGGGAGCTTCAAAAACTGCCAGCTTTAAAAGGTACGTCTTTCCTAAGTAAAATTACTCTTACGGGGAAATTTGGGCATGAGACCAAGAAGCATCTCAGCTATCATACTTCTAATAACTGGGCAGCATACATAATATATCGGCTGTGCACACAGGCAGATTGCATATACTTGCACTGGGTGGTTTTTTCTTTTGTTCTATCAGTATTTGAGGACTTCCAGTATGTTGCCTTCTTGGCAGTCACTATAGGCAATGTCTGTGTGACAGCATATTCACTCATCTCGCATAAAAGCAGAATTTGGGCGCTCTCTGCAAAATATTAGGCATCTGTCCTCAGTGCAGTGTGCTCAAACCATGCTTTGCTTGTACTAAAATTTCTCTTGACATTGTTAGAAGACCTGGTCTGTCACTATTTATGGGTCTGTTTTTCCTGAGCACAGGTCAAGCAGAGTGGTGTCTTTTTAGTGCATATGAATTTTTCCTTTGTTGATTTTAAGGCTTTGTTATCTTCTAGATTTATATTTACTGCCATCTGTGACAAAAAGATGATGATAACTGATGCGTCTTCTCTTACTAACCCAGCTTTAATCATCTTTATTCGTTCTGAAGGCTTATTTAGAGGAAACAAAAAAAAAAGCAGTTTTGAAGTGCAGTGTGTACTGCTTTCCAGTGTTCAAGATTGGCAGTGAAAGGCTAATGGATCACTGAAATGTTGAGTACTGGTGTAGGCAATGTGAAATTATTGGGGAAATTATTGGATTCTTTCCTCCAGTCATCGTTTTCTTAACATAATGTATTAGTGTTTCTTTAAAATAAACTCTGCTTCTCAGCCTATCTGAATTACACTGCATTTCACTCAGATCAAATTGGATTGCAAGATTTTTCTCTTCACACAGATACCTTTTTTACAAAAAGAATCTGAAATACTGTCCATTATGTTAGTATAGCAGCCTATATACAAGATGCTGTTTAAAATATTCCAAGACTAAACTACTGCTTACTTAGTTAATTTCAATCTATTTATTACATTTTTAGATAAGAATATTTAGCACCACAGATTATGAATAATATGTTCTGTCTTTTAAACTAACATAGAAGGTTCATGCACAAGCTGTGACATCCAGGGCATGAGTGACATAAGCAAAAGACACTGAATTAAAGTAGTGATTTTTATAAGAAGTTACGCATACAGCCACATTGACTGGCATAACCTTTTGTTCAAAGACTCAGCCACAAAGAAAAACATTTGTTTCTTGGTCCTATTTTAAATACAGTGGTTCTGGTAGTGCCTGGTACTGCAGCTCAGGGATACCAGAACTGAGCATGCAATTACAAGCGACGTGGACAGAGAGCTGGAAATGGGAATAATGAGTGCAGATGGGAGAGGAGAGAATGAATCCATCTTACAGTGGTGAAGTTTAAGATCTGTTTTCACCTTGGCTGTGTTGCAGTTTAAACCAGTAGGCCAATGAAGGGCAGAAGAATGCTTGCTTGTACTTGGAAGAGGGAGGAGTAAAAAAAAAATCTTAAAAACCGTCTGAGGTATTTTCACAGAACATTCTAGCACTTTTTGACACAGTGTACCTTGATGTGGAGAAATGGTAGGAATATTGTGCACTGTAATTGCCTTGAGTCTCCAGTCATTCCCCCCACCCTGAGGTGAAAGGAAGGAAAAGATCTTGAGCTTCTCCCTGGTGGATGCCTGATGCTGTGTGTACGTCCCCAGGCTGTCAGGGGCCAAGCTGTGTTATGGAACACTGGTGCACTTGTTGATCTAGTGAGGGGTAGTAATTGCCACCTTTTATTAGTAAAGGTAGTTAGAGCTTTAGTATGAAGATGTACCCAGTCTCATGGTGTCTGCGTAATGGCTGTGCTTACTCCTGATGTAATTCCAACCTGTTAGGGTTGCTGAGAATACTGTTGGCCAGTCATGCTGTTCCTCTAAAAGATACAGATACTTGACTTAATGCACATTTAGTGGGTCACGTGAACCTGGGAAGCTTTCTTTTTGGACATATTTAAGTGTATTGTTTAATGTCTGTGTCTGGACAGGAGTTAAATTGGACTGGTAGGCTGTAATTTAAAGGACTGAAATGATTAAGACAGGTTTGACTTCTATGAAGTGCTGGGAAGAACATAGTATTCCTTCAGGTTAGCTGTGCTTAACCGGCTTTCAAACTCCTGTTACTTATAACAGGTGGCTGTATTTCTATGGCTACAGTACCAGGGGAACCTTTCTTTTGTCTGTAGTAGAGGAGGAGTTGTGTATTTTCTTACAAATGTTGCATTGACTACTGTGTAGTGTGATATACTTTACACGAGACTGTATTTTAAGACAAAATATAGAATGAGGTTCTTTGTATACGTAAAGATCCATATTAGATATGTGAAAGCTTGTCACTGGTAAGTTCTAAATGACCTGTAGTATTGGTGAGATAACCACCTCTCTTCTGCGCTGTGGGTCTGGAGATGAGGTCAGCAGATCACTTGAAATAGTGGGAGGGAAAGGAGGAGCTGCCAAGGTGGTTTTTCATCAAGACTTCTTATTTAAGAAATACTTTTATGATCTTCAGGCATGCTGCAAACTTTGTTGCACAAAAGTGCTGATGATAAGCTTCTGGAAATACCAGCATATTTTCCCTGGTGACTGGTATTAGTGTGGTATGATTTGTGTTCATTGGAGCAATTTATGATTAGTGTTATGCACCCTCAGATTATCCAGGAAGCGGAGGAGCAGGATAGCTCAGATAATGCACAAAGAAAAGGAAATAGATTATGAATTAAGAGGCTCTAAGAATAGAGCCGAATGTAGAAAAGAGAAGTCTCTGATGTAATTTGTTTGTGGAACATCAAGATCCGTGTATTAGCAAAGCTGCAAGCTAGTGAAGCTCCCTGCAGCACAGCGCAGTGCAGCCTGATTTAGTTGGGTAGAATAGGTAGCTTGTCTGCCCACAGATAACCCATAAGTATCTCTGGAGAAGTGCCTTCAGAGCAGTGTCAAACATATTGAAAAGATCTTACCTATTTTCACCAAAAAAAGAAAAATTCTGTGCCAACAAATTTGTGCTGTGTTGATTTCTGCTTATGCAGTTCCCCTTGTTAGCTAACATTGGTAGTACAGGTACTTAAGTTACAGAAAATTGATTTTTGCTCTAAGTTGTTTATTGGGAAAAAAATACTTACTGGACTTAAAGGTGTGTTTTATTTTATTGGGGTTTGAAAGCTTGCAGGTTAGTGCTTTGGTTGTATCAAATATAAATGGCAAAGGATGCTTCAGCCTTCAGAAACTTACAGTTTCTACATTTTTGGTTTCCTAAGAAAGCAATTTGTAATTTAGGATATGTTAAAACTAGTATATTAAATATAAAATATTACAATTCTATAAATTGTGAAAATTGTTTAAAATTTAAAAAATATGTTCTGTATGAAATAAACCACTTAAGTGTTCAGTATTATTATGTAAATATACTTAAAATGTAGCATATCCAAGCTTGTGCATACCTGACCACTGACACACTGAAGGAGTTTGTGTTCTTCGCAGCTACTCACTTCAGCTTTATGCAAGAAGCTTGAATTCATTGTTACACTATGAGTAATTTTTTCATGGTAAATGAGATTTTTAACTGTGCAGACAGGTGAATGTACTTGTATTCAGACGCTATTTTGCAAGAATGTGCTGATTTTAGTAAACAGTAAATATAGTAAACTAAAATAAGAGATAACTTTGTACAAAGTGGTGAGATTTTTAAGGATGTGGTCTGGATCTTTACAATATGTAAGAAAATGCCGCAATGAGAATTTTTAAAAATAGTATTTAGACACCCTAACTAGGATAAGATGTTTTATACACTGTCAAATACAGTTGTGTCACAAATCTAACTTTAACCTTCAAGTAATACTCATTAAAAAAATGTTCTCTGTCAGTTCTAGAATAACAAATTTGAAAAAAATAAGTCAGTACTACTTAATATTCTGAAATGTTGCAAATTTCCCAATGAACATATGTTACTCATGCATTTGTAAATTTGGGCATGATTCAAAAATACGCTTTTTTGTAGCATTTCTGTATATAGTTCTTAAAAGCTGGGTAAAATCCTTTTATAGCCATATAAAGGCCTCTTGGATGAAGTGTCGTGATTTAGTTTGTGGGTTTGGGATTGGATTTTTTTGCTGGTTTTATTTGGTGTTTTGGGCTTTTTTTCAGATAAAAGTGAACATTGTTTGATATGATCTTAAAGATAGAGATTGGACATCAGCTTTTATTTTCAAATACAGTTCTGAATTTATTTTAAAAGTTACTATTTACCTTTTGGAGTTGGACTTTTGGGCTCAAAAATGTGGATACAATATTCTTATAAAGGTTTTTATCAAGGTAGGGAGAAATGAGCTATATTGACAGCTGTGGACATACGTACTGACTTTTAGTGCTGAGAAGTATAGAATTGGTTTCTTAATATAGAATATCTGCATGTGATAGGATTGAACAGATTCTGATATTTTGTTGTTGAAGATCTTGCCACACATTTTGATCAGTCCTGGTTTTGATCTTCTGGTGATGTCAGTTTCTGCTTTAGCATGGTTTCAACATTAGAGGTACTATTAGTCATATCTATTTGAAAAACCCAAAAACAACCAAAAAAACCCCACCCAATAAAAGTGAGGGGGTGGAAAAGAAATTAACATGACAGGTCATTTTTCTGAGCACATTTCATGCAGAGAGCATGGGTCTTGTTTTATTCAAGTAGAGACTTCTGAGCTCTGCCAAATTCTGACTCTGTTCTGTGTAAAAGAACATCAGGGTGGTGTCTCAGCTTGTCTGCCTCTGATACAGGACTCTGATAGGGAGGCAAGCATTATTAAATCTTTCCTAATGTTTTTAAGTTGTAAATGGCTGCCTAGGAGATAGCTCCGTTTTCATTGTCTGTACAGTATTAAAGTCTGATGAATCAAAATTGCAGAAGAGGTGATTCTAGTTTGAGTCTGATAACTAAAAAAACAAATTTACCAAATTTTGATTGGTAAAACTGTTGAAACCATGAGAAAGGAGGAAAAAGTGAGAATTTCTCAAGGGGTCAGAAATGTAAACTTATTGTGTGTTTTTCTCAACTGCAGAGTACAGATAAGTAAGCAAAACTGATAGCAAGTAAATGAGAAAGCAAGTCAAGTTTTGTTCCTGGTACAGCAGAGAAATTCCACCATGTATGTTGATAATTTCTACAAACTCTTATTGGAATACTTAAGTTTAAACTTAAGCAGTGTCTGTTACCTGTTCGTTTAAAACTAGCATCTATTTTTCTTATACGAAAGAGACTGACTGGACATGTGCAATGTAATTGAATTTATGAGAATCGTGGTGCTAATGGACTGCTTTGAGGTTTGCAGGAGCATTTTTCTTACAAGCTGCTGAAATTTGAGATCTCAGTGTTTAAGATCACTTTCATTGCAGAAACCTACTCCTGCCACTTGTAATTTATGTAGAGAACAAATACGCAGTACTTTGGCCTTTCCAGTGTAATTGCACTTCTTATGTGCATGCATGGCAATTAAGGAATTGTGTCCGGCTGCAAGGTGGTAGCATCTCTGTTTAGCTAAAAGTATGTTATGCAAAGTACGATGATAGATTAAACAAGATAATGCTGCTATAAAATATAATTTACCCTAATACATAATTCATTTAAAAGACAAAACACTGAGACAAAACGAATCTCATGTAAAACATCAATGAATGCAGTTTTGTGAAATAGGTCGTTCTCTTCTTCCTTATATGTGACCTACAGTGGAGTGAGTATGCTAAATGCTGTCCTTCTGGTCCTGTGTTCATGCTTTTATAGGTTTTTTTGACATCCCAGTGTTGTATTTAATTTATTGAAACAAAAAGTCCATCATGGAAAATACTACAGAAGCTTGTTCTTTCCTATATCAGTATGGTTGTGTCAGTGAATGTATATATTGTATTATGTGAAGGAACTGTGGAGGCTCTTTGTCCTGTTACTTTAGCAACTTGTCCTTGAACTTTGATCTTAAAAAGCATTATCAGTATTGCGTAAACAGACTTTCCTGTACCGATTTTTTTCTTTTAAATGTTTAAAATAATTACTAACATGTGTGTGCTAAGCATATACATTTCTTAAACCCAAAACTAGCAATTGTTTGGTGTTCATCCAGGAAAATATGATCTATCAAATGAGTAAATATTTTAATGTTAATGGTTATAAAATAACTAATATTAAACTCTTTAGAAATTATCCAGTCTGTATTGCTATGTAGCATTTTAAAGATTAAGAAACATGATAGCCAGTGAATGAAGAACTACCAAAAAAAAAAGGCAGTAGAGAAAAATACTTGCTTGAGTGTGTGAATTTTTTTCCTTCAGCTAGTTTTACATTAAATCATAGGCTTGGATTAATGAGCCATTTTTCATTTCAACTGCCCTATCAAACACCTACTCATTAGTCAGCAGCTGAAAGTGTTAGAAGAATGCACTACATCTGTCACTGGCAGCATTTCCTACCAAACTTGTTTCCACTAAAGCTTGGATAGAATCCATGAAAATAGGATTTAAAATGTGGTATTATCTTATTTTCTAGATTCTAACCTGTCTCTGAATTCAGTTGAGATCTCTCTTAAAATGTCTTTTATTATGCCTTCATTTACAAAAGGAACATTTCATTCCATTGCATAGATCCTCATTATAATCAGATCTATACATTTTTGCTGCTGCACTGAACTTCTTTCTTCTTAAGACCTCAACAGATCAAACATTGAATTTACACACATAAATATCAATCAGTGTTTGTTGGATAACTAGCATGGTCTCAAATTTTTACTCTTAAATGTAATTTTTACACTTTGTTTCTTTAAAGTGGTTTGTGTGGCCTGTGTAATAGGGCCACAGACAGCACTGAGTTTGGTGTTATTTTGGTGGATTTTGCATAGGGCTTGATTAAAAGTGTGCCAGTATTTGAAATGAGTTTCTGCAATCTGGCCTAGGAGTTAGGTTTTGGTACCAGATACTAATTTTAAAATAGATTTCTTTTAAGGTAATGATTTTGTGTTGTACAGCTTTCTGAGCTCAACCAATACCTACTGGTTTTTCTCCCTACCCCCATTTACAAAACTACTTAAGTATACAAGATTGGTTGAAGGAAAACTTGGCACTGTTGAACCTGTGTGCTACAGTGACCATGCAAATATTAGGAAATCCAGATAGAGACAGGAAATCCAGTCAGAAGCAGATGTTTACCAATTTCTCTTTTAACTGATTTTTGCTGTACTAGAAGGAGTAAATATTATCAATTTTTCAATGAGGAATTGTCTTTTGCCATGCTTCAGTCTTGGGAATTTTTTAAGGAAGCTGCATGGATAGTTCATGTCCCTTTCATTTATCCAGGTAAGGATTTTTTTCTTATCTCTGTGTTTCTCTTGATAGCTAGGTATTAGCATGGTGTTCACAGCCTCTGTTTCCTTGAAGAGTTTCCTCTTGGCTGTCCTTTGGAATTGAGTCAGAACCTAGTAGGAGAAGCCCATATCCTTCCTACTGCTATGGTTTCTCCTCCAGAATGTGTAGTATCCAGTACCTTTCCTTCTCTAAAACAAAGTTACTGTCTTTGAGTAACTCATTGTTCAGGATTGTGATGAGACCCACATTTTCTTTGACATCATTTATGAGAACAGTATGTTTTGTGTAGGCTGTAATTGGAGTGGGGAAAAGTAAACTACATTGCTCCTACCAGAAAAAACAAGTCATGTTTATTCCTGTCCCTTTTTTGGGTGTCTGTCTGGTGGGCCAGGTAATGGAATCAACATGGCTCAAACTCACCCTTTTCTCATTTTAACTCTGCTCAGTTTCCTAACCTGGTTCAGCCATGGAGCTGCACAAACCCGTGTACAGCAGTTTCAGACAGTTGGGCACCTGTGCCTCAGAAGAGAGGGGTTTGCAGCAGTAGCTCCTATAGGTTTAGCTCAGCTTACCTGCCACGGAACACAGTCTAAGTTAGCAGAAAACTAACCTGACAATAAAGTGGCTTTCTGTCGCTTAGGGGACTACACCAACTCAGCTGTGGGTCTCGTGACCACTGAAGCAGATGAGAGCAAAATATTTTCAAATGTAAAGCAGAGAGGAGTGCAGGAAGGGGCCTGAAGCAGTCTGCAACAAGGCTGTCTTAGGTTGATGAAGAATAGCAATTTCAGCAGTTGTGGAATTATGCCTTTAGTAACCTTAGAGCTCAGACTAAATACACTCTCTTCCTCTCTCAATCAAAAAATGAAAACTCATATAGTCTGAGAGGTAACCAACCCAAGTGTCTTCATGTCAATAGAAGTTTGTGCAATTTTAATTATCTTATGTTGTTGATTCTGTCACTATCAGTTAGAATAGTAGGTGGTGTAGAACGGAAATAAAGGCAACCTTTGGGCAGGTGAATTTGCTGTGTGTGTTGGAGGGGGGTGAGAAGCGGGGTGTGTGGTTGTTTTTAAAATCAACAACCCAAATTGAATGTTTGTTTTTGAAAAAGTGGTACATCGCCTCCAAATGTAGAGAGTATTCATCAGCTATAGTGCTGGATCCTAACTAAATGACCTTTAAGGTCACTTCCAACCAAAACCCTTCTATAATTCTAGAAAGTTACACAGTTATATCCTGAGAACTTTATAGGATTTTTCCTTCATTCCCATCATTGGAAAGTTAGAACTGATGAGCAGGGTTCAGAGGAAACCTGTAATAGCTACAGTTTCACTATGCTGTCAATATGGTTTTTTATTCATTTAATTCTAAAAATGGATAGCTGAAGTTAATACTGTTTTTCATTTTCTTGCAACAGAAATGTCTTCATAAATTTGTTAAAGTAAGCTCTTCTTCCTCCCATTATTATTATTCATTAGCTCTGTTCCACTTGCACTAATATTCTTTCCCTTCCATTAAGAAGTCAATTCCTAACTCAATTTTCTTTGCAATTTTTTCCCAAATGAAGTTGCTCAAAATAATTCAACTTAAGTAAATATTTTCCTTCAGTGGCAAATCAAATATTTTAAGACTGAAACAAAGGGAGGGTATACAAACCTCCTGAGTAGAATGTACTCTCAATCTCTCTGTACAATGGTGAGAAGACAGCAGATGTTAAAAAGCAGAAGGTCTTACGAAGATCAAAGTACTTCAGCTCCACTAGTGCCCTGTCAGAATTACACCAGAAGTACACTGAATAATGGCTGTTTTAACCAGTTTCTCAGTGGTTTACTAAGTACTGGACTCAGACCTAACAGAGTCCAGCAAAGAGGAAGAAATGAGAACAGGGTATGTGTTTTCTGCAAGAGAAAACTTACTGAATGTGGCCGAGTGTTCTGCCAATAGAACTGCTAGCACTGTGAATGTCACATTTACTCTCTCTAATGAAGAGCTTTCTAGGGGGCTTGACTCTTAAAGCATTACCTAAAATTTGCTAATGAACCTTCAACTATGAAAGCCATGCGGATGTATAAATTGGGAAATGGCACTGTAACTAAAGTAACGTTCCCTTTTTGGTCTGTTGTTAAATTGTGTCCCTGGGGACCAGCAGCCTTCCTGGCCATTTAATCTTTGCAAGGAGTTCCAGAGAGAAAGAAGCAGCAGCTGACCATTAAAGAAAGCAAAGACATGAGTAGAAAGGAGGAGTGATAGAGCAACTGTTCTTAAATGTATGGTTACCAGATAAATTGGAATTTTAAAGCTAATTTTTGATGCTTCATACTGTGGTTTACTACTATAAAATAATCTAATTCTGCTTTAAGATGGGAAAAAACCCCAGAATTTTCTACAAGATCCTGCATGTGAAAATATTTTTTAAAATTACCCAAGTTGTTTAGTTTTTTCCTTCATACATCAAAATCTTGTAGAAAACCTTGTTTGAGGTCAGTCTTGGTTTTATTTTTCAGTCTAGGTTTTTTTAAAGGCATATCTCTATGGTAGCTTTTTGTTTTATAAGGCTGAAACTCACATTGAACTTGGTGATTTTAAAAGTCTCTTCCAACCTTGATGATTCTGTGATTGTAAGGTATACTCAAGGGATAGATAAAAAACAAAGCTTTTGAGGATACACCTTCCCTGGTTTTGCCTAGATTGTAAAGACAAAGGATTTGAATCTCTGTAGTCTTAAAGAAAAGGTTTAAAAAGTTCATGTGGTTCATTTTGATGTTGTCAAAAGCAGGATCAACTACATTTATGTCACACATTGTTTGGTGATTTTTCAAACTACTAGAAAGCTTTCAGTCTTTTATTTTGTTTCAGTGTGCTTATTGTGAGAGGATTTCATTTAATTTCTAGCCTATTCTTCCTTGAGGTAGGATGCATTTACTTTTTGTAGTGAATGTAGAATAATTAATTCCTTCCACCTCCATAATTATTCTTTAAAGTACTTGGATATTCTCAGTCAAGTCCCTTCTATTTATAAAACAAACACACCAACAACAAACAATCCACACCACATCAAACAGAGGAGCTTTATTTTTTTTTTTTAACCAAGTAATATTTTACAGATTTGTTGTCTTTGGGCTTTCTCATCATGTTTACATCCAGGATGTACTACTTTAAATTTGGCCTTGTCAGCAATCACTAAGTCCAATTGATTCTTATGGATGATATTCTTCTTTTTTATATCCCAGTTAGTCATTTCCCTTCAGGAATTGAATAATATTCATTACAGCACTAACTCACATTTGACAGTGTATTATTGTAGTGTGATGTAATTTTTCTAACCAGGTACACATATGCCCTATAATTTGATTTTACTTCAAATTTTCATCAGCAAATTACCTAATGGAAAAGTCTCTTCTGATGTGCACTTTTTTTTTCCTTTTCTTTTTTCTTTTCTTTTTTCTTTTTGAGTAGATATAAGTTAGGACAGTATCATGGATTAAGTAATCTACATACTTATTTGCACTATATGGGACATACAGTATTTGGGGAGAACGACAGATGTGGAGAGTAACAAGTAACTGTGCCAATTTCTCTGAACATCACTCCAAGCAGACAAAATGGTCTTTCAAATAGCTCATTGTAAAAATAAGTGTGCAAGTCTCACATGATGAAAAAAAGGGTGCTCACACGTATTTTTGTAAATACGTTAAATAATCAAACTAATAAGTTCAGAAATTGTTACACTGTACTTTTTTTATTATACTTCTGAGATTATGCAGCAAAACTCTTTTCGTATGCCTATATATTGCTTCTTAGTCCTTTACTTTTCAGTAATAGTTTAAAAAGTTTTTTATAATTACTGATCTTTTTAGAAAGGAAAACCAGTATTTTGCAAAATCCAAATTTAGCAACATTAACCTAAACTGAAGGCCGATCCATTTCTAGATTAAAAGAAGTATTCTGGTCCATTTCTAGATTGAAAGAAATATTCTGCATGAAACATGAGGTTTTCATCTCCTGCTTGTCATATGTATGTATATTTATTCATAATGTACATACTAGCAACCAGTGATAAAGCAGTTCATGGAATGCTTGTGAGGTTTTATATTTCTAAATCACCAATAATAATCCAAGGACCTGTATCTTATTGTGAACTACCTACCTTTTGCTATGGCCCTTGGAAGCTAAAGTTGTAAATGTTGCCCTCAATGCTGTGTTTTTCCACGGTTAAATTGAACATCGGTTTGGTGATCCTGGGAAACCTTACTGAAGGAAAGGCTAAGGAAAGAGGAAAAATAAAAATACATGCGTTCTTTCTAGCAGGTGCTGCTGAATATTATTGAGGGGGCGGGGGTACAACAGCAGCAGTGAGATCATCCTGGTAATAATAAGAAACCCAAACCCAAAAGCAGCAGACCCGTCATCTCCGCAGCCGCTCCGCCCCTGCCGCGGG
>NW_008237222.1:9751746-9781468 GCF_000691975.1 Corvus brachyrhynchos
TCTCCAGCCAGTTCCCTCCAGCTGCAGAACGCTTCAGTTTCTGTCTTTTTTTAAACTAAAATGGAGGCTGGTTTCTTGCCTTAAGGAATACAGTGCCGTGCCTGCTGGAGCCTAGATGTTGACATGTAACAGAGCTGGCAGCAGGATGGTGGTTGACGCAGCCAATTCCAATGGGCCGTTCCAGCCCGTGGCCCTTTTGCATATTAGAGGTGAGTTATTGTGCGTGTGAGAGTGAATCGAGACCCTCTGACGAACGAATAAATGGCTATTGTGGAGCTCGGAGAAGGGGAGCAGGAAGTCCTTTGTAGCTCAGTCCCTCACGGTTTGTTACAGCTGCAATAAAACCAGCGGAGAGCAAAACCCATTTTCTATTAAATGTGTTTGGGGAAGATTTAAGAATTCGTGGAGGCATTGCATACATAGTTAAAAGCAGGTTTTACAGCTTTCTGCCGTAACTCTCCCATCCCCCTTCCAAGCTGTGCTGATGTCAAAGGATGTGAAGTCACTACCCCAGAAAGGTACTGAGGGGGGAGGGAAGAGCCAAGTTATCCCTATACCGTTTCTGTAGAATAAGGTCAAACCTTTAGTGTGCTTCAAAGCCTTCTTTTGTTTGAATTGTTCAGATAGAGCTCCCTTAAAGTGCACTGCAGCTTGTAAAAGAATTGGAAGTGTTGTCGGAGAGGAAGGGGGGGAAGAGATGTGACACTTACTATGAAAATATCCTTTATGTATTTAGAAGGCATTTCCTAGAAGAGATGCGGTTTGGCTTTAACAAGGAAGCTTTTATGTGCCTACTGTGTTGTGCGGTTCTGAATGTTCAGTTTCTTCACATAATACATTCTTTTGGGTTTATAGAATGAGTGCATTGCAAATTACATTTTATATAATTTGAAAATACATGTTGGTATGACACTTCTTTATAATATTGAGTGTGTATCTCTTGTTCTGTATTTTTTTACTTAGTAAAATTTTGCATTGTGATGATGGTTTTTTGTGTATTTTTTTAGCTGGCTCTTAACCAACCAGTGCCTTTTTCTTTTTAATATCTTCCATAGGGTGGTTCTGGTTTAGAACTTTATGAAGGCAGAACATGTATTAGCTGGGATGAGCACACCTTGAACAATGGTATTTGTATGCAAGAAACATAGCTAATACCGTTCTTAATTACCTTTGCATCTCAGCTTTCACTGGCATAGGCTAGATGTTAGTACTGGAAAGATTTTTTTTTTTTTTTTTTTTTTTTTAATTAATACTCCATACATTGAAAAAATTTTGCTTTGAAAGTTTATAAAACCCCAACTGTTCAGAAGTCTGTTCCTTTAAGTAGGAGCATGGGTGTTCAGGTGTTTAAAAATTATGAATTCTCTTTACCTTTTAAAAGAGCCATATCCTTCTCTGTCTGAAGTGGCAACGGAAGAATTCTAGAAAACTAGTTTTGATCTGTGACTGGGAAGAAACGCAATAAAATTCCTTTGATTTCAAATAAGGGGACTATGCTTGTTGTCAAGGGAATATAAATGGAACTGCCTGACCTGTGGACAAGCCTTTGCTTTTCACTCTGCACAAATCATCTTAATTTTCAGTTAGATGCTGCCTTTTGGAAGAGGAAAAGCACCATCTTTTAAAGGTGCAAGTTAGGAAAACAAACCAAGATTGGAGTCAGAATGATGAAATGTTGCAATGATTGTCCTTAATCCTTTGTCTCAATATGATAACAAGGTTCTTGTCATTGAACTTCCTATCCTGCCTTTGCTCCAATGAAATACATAATAGTGGAAACAATGAATTTTGAGAAACTGTTCTGAAATTTACTTTCCCAAGACCTACATTTTTGGTGCACTGAATAATACAGTAGTAAATAAGAGGTTAAAGGGTTTTGTGGTTTAAGGCTTTTTTTGGGTGGTATAGGTTTTTTTCTGTTTCATTGGTTTCAGTTTTTTAATGGCTTATGAGAGTAGACTTTCTTTTAAGCAATTAAAGAATAACTGGGTGATTGTTTGTTTTTCATTTTTCAGGTGGCAGGAAATAAAATGGGTCTCTGGTATTATAGCCCAGAGGAGTTTTTTGACATTGGGAGAGCAAAGCATCTCTTCCATACATACATACATGTGCGCAGAAGTTCCTGTGGGTTTTTTGTGGGTACCTCACGTCGCCAGCTGCACTGGTGCTACCAGTACTGATCCTTCCAAAATGAAGCCTATCAGAACAATACATACAAAATTAATGGCAGTAAAAATTAACTGGTAGTTCTGAAGGCTACTGACGTGTTATTACTGTTTGTCCCAATGCATGCTGCTTTTACAGTTGTCCTTTTGCATCGTCTTTTGTAATATAGGATTAAATTTCTAGTAGAAGTGCTCCTCTTGGTAACTGTAAGAGCTAAAACTTCAAGGTCAAGGAGGGGGGTAGGGCCATAAGCCCCTTGGGTGTTTGTCATAGATACAGTTTGTTGAAATAGAAGAACTATTTCTTAAGCACCAGTTTCATAAAATCTTTAAAATTTTGAGATGACGTAGCTACCATATTTGAACTCAGTCCTGGTTCTAAAAAACTATGTGAAACCTTGCATCTTTGAAAATAAAAATTGCAATCTTACTTTCAAAGTAAATTCCAAAGCAATTTCTGTACCTGTAATGTTTGCAGAATGTAATGTTTCAGAATAAAAAGGAAATTTTCAGCTAGCTCTGATATCATGCCAGATCAGAACCTTTCTCCTGTGCATCCTGAACTGTAAGCAGCTTTGTTGTCTGGGTTGCTTACAGCTTTGCTGAAACAACACAATTGGAAAAACAGATGCAGGTGTTTTTTAAAAACTATGTTAAAGTCTTGTGAATAGGAAATAAGAATGTTAGAATTTTACTGATTGCCATTGCTGACATTGGTATCTGCAACATCACCAAAAGAAGGAATAGTAGGTACTTGTAGGATAGGAGATGTCACGGCCACAAACATCGCATCCTCCAGCAGTTCATTTGGCTGCCGGTGCTCAGTCATCTTGAGTATGGTGCAGCCATGTAATCCTGACTTAGGCTGCTGTGGAAACAGCTGTGAGTCTTGTTGGGGTTCCCCTTTGATTAAGGAGCTGTCTTTAAGCTCAGGCCCATGGCGTTGGTTGTTGCCTCAGCTGGGTTGCAGCCATATGGTTGTCCTGTCATATGCCTCACTGATCTGGATCCCGGTGTGTTGGCTACCCAGCTTGGTGTGTCCTTCTTCACTGTGCACTTGACCCTGCTCGGTGTCAGTATAGCTGCTCTCCTTCCTTCCTTCAGGTACTGCAAGACTATGCCCTTTGTCACAACTGTAGACTGTTGGCAATTGTTCCAGAGCAATGTGTAGAAATCAGAATGTGACTTTTGACCCATTGGTGGAAAATAACAAGCACCAAAAGAGCCTAATCCACACTAAATGCAAGTGGTGTGGCACCATTGATGTATATTGGTTGCTTGTGCTGAAAACACTGGCTCAGTGATTGGCCTGCTGGGGTCGTGAGTCTTTGGTTGCTCCGTCTGCAGCAGGCTTTTGTGGGGGTCCAAGTTATGCTACTGCTGCACTGGTCTTCCTAGAGTACAAAGGTAGCTGAATGTTAGCATTGAGTTGATTGCCACTGATTATCATCATAAACTGAAAACTTAGTTGTATTGGAAAGATATAGAGCTTCCAGGAAAATTACAGTTTCAGTTCAAGCAGCTGTTACAGCCATGGAATAACCACTGTGGTTTGTGATCTTGGATAAAGACCTGACCTTGTGAAACAAATGTAGCTAAAGGAACTCACCTGCATGGAGAGCTCCTTTAGGATCTTTATACATCGACAGGGCACTAACTATCAAGATGACATTAAGACAGCACAGAGGGTTAATAGGCATTATGCATTTAGCATTTTTACAGCAAGGAGGGAAGCAAAGTTTTCAGGATGCGTCCCTCCTTATGGAGCCCTTCTGGAAGCTGAACCCCTAGGGTGGTGGAAGTGCAATCAAGGCCCTGACAGGAGGAACCACATAAACAAGGTGAGGCTTGGGGAAAGGAAACATTTTGATTTCCATCTCAGCACTTCAAGCAGAGGAAGTAGCTGAAAAAGCAGCATGGACTAGGACAAACAGTAAACATTTGTCACTAGACTTCAGAGTTACCAGTTCATATTTACTGTTGAGTGTTGTCCTGCTCAAAACCATAACTGTAGGACAGAGTGCAGTAACAGGTAGAAAATAATAGTAATTAATTCTGTAGGCAGAATATGAATGTTCAGGGAGGAGCAGACGTTTTTCATTAGGAATACAGTTCAGTGTTGATAAGAAAAATCTCTTAATACTGTTTTATCAGAGCGTAGAAGTAGCCCAGATGCCAATGTTTTCATGAACTCAAGACAAATATTTGAACAAAAGACATATAAAACTGTGTCCTGATCTGCAATGGCAGAATTAGCAGAATGTAAAGGTTACTTTAATGGCTTAGTTGCTGACTGGCTGGAACTGGTAATGTCTGTTCATGCTTTTCAAAAATTATTTTCAAGATGTTTTGCAAGACATACTGAAAGTTGTGTGGGAAGAAGGGTGAGAACACCCTGATAGTTTGTTAACTCAAACTGATGCTTCCTGTAGGCCATAACATTTCAAATATCTCATTGTCCATCCTTCTCCTCTGCCTTCCAGAGCAGCAAATGTTTTTTGACAGATTTGACTTGTCATTTTTTAAGTTACTTTAGATTTTGTGGGAGATGCTTTGACTTTTTTTCAAAGATGATGTGATGTTAACTTTGTACATTTTTTTCTGTGTTCCTTGTATATATTCACCTTGAGTGAGGGATCACGGAAGGTAGTTCAGATTCCATCTTTACGTAGTGTTCTCCAGGGCAAAAAATGTCAGTGATAGTGTTGTTGTGATGTAAATATCTGAGTATTTTGGTAGAAATTTGCATGTTCCTCAAAGTGATGAAAGATCATTGCTTTTTCTTAAAGGAAAAAGTCTTTCATTTTAGAAAGAATCCATCGTGTGTTTCTTTGTCTTGAAAAATAATTGACCTGAAGATACTTCTGTCTAACCACACTTGCTAAAAACTGTTGCTAGACTGTTGCTTTGCAGGAATTGTATCTGAGCTAAAACAAGATTAAACAATTATCCATTTTTAATTAAAGGGGAGCAAAGCCCAAAGCTCACACTTCAGAAGTAGTACAGACCAAACTCAGCATGAAGAACAGTAACCATTTACCTCATGATGTACAAAGGAGGCTGAAAGAACTGGATTTGTTTGGCCTGAAGGAAGGAAGGTTAAGGGGAGATTTGATCTTTGACTAACTGATGGGAGGGTGTAGAGCACAGAGCCAGGCTCTTCTCAGACATCCACACTAAATGAATGAGAAGTAAGCAATATGAGTTTGCAAACACTGGAGATTGCAATTGTACACAAGGTGAAAATATTTTCACCATAACATTGGTTAAAAGCTGGAACAAGATTCCAGAAGGGGCTGTGAAATCTCTGTGCTTGGAGGTAGTTCGACTGGACAATGCTGAGAGCAGCTGGGTTTATGTAGTGGGGGATTAGACTAGCAGAAACGACTGTCCCTTTTGGTGAAGATTATTCTATGGTTCTGTCATTCTTTGGTGCTTGTGGGACCAAAAAATGACTGGCCTTGCTGTGACTTAAAATATCAAATTATCAATTTTAAAGTACTTTTTAAGTTCAAAGAGCAATAATCTTGCTGTAAGCTCTCTCTTTTCCCGTTGTCTTTTCTCTGTAGTTACTAAGGCAGACTTTCATATGCTTGGTGCTAGCATGCCTATTAGTAGTACTTTTACCTCTGTTAATTTTCAGGTTTTGGTGTTAATGGTGTTTTAAATTATTCTTACCATGTTTTAGCAAACTGTTAAAGATGAATGACTGGAACTGCATGCAGTATTAAAAATACTGGCATGCTAAAAGGATGTTTTGTTCATTTCTAAATCTTCAGTTAGGAGCTCAGCAGCAGTCCATAACTCTTCTGAGTAAGCTAGAATTAATAAATGTATGCAGGCAGCTATTTCACCCACATTTCTTTACATTTATCAGCTTTTGGAAAGATCTAATAGATTGAATTAATTTGCTCAGTATCGTGAGGTTTTTCTCTAGATTTTTTTTAACAAGTTTGAACTGACAGTGAGTACAGCTTTTAACAAACTGTGTGACCTTGCTATTCATCTTCTGTGGTGTTTATGAAAATGTTGAACAGCGTCATTTCTAACACATCCGTACAACATTTGTAGTAATCTTCCTGCATTATAACAACATCCTGTTAAAAATATAAAAGTACCAGGATAATTGGCACTTACCAACTTTCTAATACTTTCCAAGAATTTGATACATTTCAAGCATAATTTCCTTTACCTATGCTGAGTTTGCCATTTTGGGGGTAGGGTATTAATATTTTATTATACTCTGAAACTGGCCTATGCTGATTGTAAAAGCATACCTAAAAATCTCAACGTTACCTTTCATGATACTGGTTTTTTCCTCTTAGCATATTCTGCAGCAGAAAATGAATCTGGTTTATTCCTTTTGTATTTTCTGTGTAACTGTAATACTCACCTGCACATGCATCTTGCACCTTCCACATAAGTAGGTATTTTTAGGATGATGAACTTACTTGGTCTGGGGATGTATGTTTATTTAAATCTTAATTTTCTTTATTTTTTTAGCTTAGTTAAATTCAGTTAACATTTAAGGTACAGTCGCTCCTTGTTGAGAGAAGTGAGCAAAGTCTTCCTGGGAGGAAAGGTACATAGAGGAGACATCTTCATTTTCTTCAGAGATGCTTCCATAGTAGTGATGAATTGTGTTAATTCTCTTTGAGTGGATTTAAATTTTAAAATGGAAGGCTTGTTTGTACCTGTGTGGAAGTATTTCTATGCAAAAGACCTTCAAAACTTTTTTTAGCCCTGCCAATCCAATAAATGGGGTTTCCCATGGTCAGCACACATGTTCTATCCTGCTTTGTGTGTCATAGTTGTTGTCAGGTTTGCGTCTAATAGCTCATATAACTTGGATAAACCTCAGTTGAGATTTAAAGGAGATGAAAATGCTTGTTCTTCCCTTTTCTCCCCCATTAGCCAATTATAATTTGGTAACCTGAAGGGATGAGAACAGGTATTAACCTTGTGTTTGGGCTGTTACCTGCCTACCAAGCTACCTGGACTCCATTGGTACATGGCTTGACTCCTGGAGTTAATAGTCATCCATCTTGCCAAAAGTTTCCGATTTCTCATAGAAAATTCTCAGCCACTGCTGCTCCTTAACATTGCTTAATGACTTGTACACTTAATTGTTAGCTTTGAAACCCACCCACTGTTTCTTTCAAAAGTGTTGCCTCGAAAAGGAGAAAGCAAGGCCATCTTCCTCAAGGACAAGCAGCAGTTCTATTCTTAATGAACCTAGGCTTCTTGTATATATGAAATTATGAAAAGTTTTTTTATCTGTTAGTATAAGATAATCACCTGAATTATCAAAGGACTGATATTGGTACAAATAGTTCTGTTATTGTATTACTTCTTGTACTGTTTTGCTAGATCTTTTGGAAGGACATTCAGACATTGCCAGACATAGACTGATGGGGTTTTAATGTATCTACCAAAGAAACTCATGGGGGAGTGTTTTTAATACTTGACCAAGAACAGATTTAAAGGAGGTTGCTTAATTATATTTCCTGCTGCCTTTAACATGGTGACATGCTTATTAACTTTTCACCATGCATCACTTTCTATCAGAGTGTATTTTACCTTGCTGCTGCTTTTACTCTTTGTTCTTTGTCGCTCCTTTCTTGACTTCGTTGGGTTGTATAGACCCCTTGCCCATATGAAGAGTGCATGTATAGGTTCTTCTGCTGGAAAAATGAGGATGTTAAGTGTTAACACTACATGTAAAATACCTAAGGGCATGACTGTAAAATGTCTCTAGAGGGGACTTTTTGTTGAGCTAAAAATACCAGGAAATTATAGGAAGGTAGTCAGCTGGAATTTTTACATTACATTTACTGACTCATGGAGTAATGTGCATGCCCTTTCAAGGAAGCAAGAATGTATGCCCTCAAATTTTTATTCATACATTTGTAATGGTTGCTGTGAAATACATTTTAAGGTTAAAGTTACGTATCGTCTGTTTCTGTGGAAAACTTCTTTTTTCACTTCTGTTTGAAGCTCCTAATAATTAATTGAGACTTCTGTAAAATCAGCTAATTCATTGAACTGATGCCTTGAAGTGGCTACCTGAAAACAGAGGCTATACAAGATTAAGAGAATAAAAGCAGGTATTTATTTGAAGGGCCTTCAAAGGTACACCTTGGGCAGTCAAAAGCCTCCACCCAAGATGGATGCTGAGTCACGGGTTTTTCACACTTTTGTAAGTTTGGTCCATTTGCATATCAGGGTTAATTCTCCAAACCTAAGGCATCACTGTGTGCTATCAAATACTGTTAGCTGCTGAAACTGCAATGTAAACCACACAGATTAAGTGAGCACCAGCAATATTTAATAGATACGGGATTATTTGCATCATATGCAGACAGGATGTTCATCTGGGGGAGGTGGCTTTTATGCTCTAACCTTCATGCTGAAGGTGGACAGCTCATTATCAGTGAAAGCAGAGTCTCAGCAGCCTCACGAAGCCGGTGCCTGCCCTGTGTGCACCATCCTGTCTCAAGTGATAAAACTGAGATAAATGCCATGTTGGGTGCGTGATGTTTTCAAGCCACATCCGCACATCCTCTAATCAATTCCACTTAATGCACATCAAATCATGTGGTACCATTTCTGCTATAACTTGCCAATTAAGCTTTCTTTTATAAAAGTATCGTTAAACTTCAGGGTGCGGTCTGAGTCTGGGTTGTTATCAGTAGTGGAAGTGACAGTTTCTGTCAATTTTCATAATTGCTCTTGTTACTAAGAGTGATATGAATTTTATGAAGTAAATATGTTCTTTGTAAGTTACACAAAGGAAAAAATTATACATTAATGTAAAATTTAAAAACTAATTTTAAAATTGTTCATTTGTGACTTTTCTAGTTGTTTTTAGAAATCTATTCATTTGAAGCACTTTTTCATTTTAGGGATTTTTATGGATGGTTTTTAGTTTGCATTTTGGATTAAAGCTACCAGCTGTGTGGCTTCACACAGCCTCTAGAACCAAATTCTGTTACTGCTTTTATATTTAAAGTGAATGGATAACAATGTCAGTGGTGTTTCAAAGGTATCCTGTGTTCATTCAAGTCATGTTGGAAAGAAAACTTGAACAAAATTATCAAAGCCTGCAAAAAAAATGTGGTGTCTGTTCGTTGGGTGCAGTAAGTTTTTCTTCAAAAAAGTTTTCCAAACAAACTAGTCTTAACACTAGAATCTTTCTTCTGACCTATTCCCAGAATATTTTTGTATCTTTTGCTCTTATTACATCTAATCTTCTATATAAACTGTCTTAAAATCCAAAAATTGATGCACAGAGGTTTTTTGAGGACTGTCTTAAAGTTAATTGCATGCTATAAAAACCAAGTTGTTCTTGTTCCAATACAAAATTAAGATTTTATTGGCTTCTGAATTGGAATATAACACATCCTCTCAAAGGCAAAATTTTGAGTGTAGATATTTTACTGCATAACTTTTCTCTCTTCATATTATTGGAAACTCAGTAATCATTAATGTATCTTAAAGAATAAAGCATTCTAAAGTTTGTAGCTAAATGGAAGAAATTAGAACAAGTTGCTTTCATTGCACGTTAGATCTTCTGTTTAAAAGGGAAAATGTAAATAAAATAGAGTATTTGGCGAAATGTGCTGGGAGTGTGATGTCTTAACATGTCCAGGACTTCTGGATATGTAGCAGGGAGTCAGTCTTGGATTCATAGCTAATACAGCCAATCAGTTTGTTTGTGCCCTGTAAATTTACAGATTTCTTGAAGGCTCCAATTTAAATGTATTCCATACTGCAGTTCATTCTTTCTGCTGTGTGAGAGGGGTGGAAATCTAGTGGAAATTATCAGCAGAATGTCAGCTTTTCTGGCAGCTGAGCAATATTAGGGACACTGCTGCTAATAGGTACATTTTCAGTTCTTCCTGAATTCCTTTGTGAGACTGAAGATTAGTTTGACCAGAGGCTGAAGACATCTGCTGAAGCAAATATGTCTTGTTTTCACACAAATATGAGGAAAATAATGTTGGATTGTGCAGGAATAATTTTTGGGTTAAATGGGAAATTATTCCACGCTTAATTCTTGACAAGTGCGCAGGTATATAGCATCTTTAACCTTCTTAAATGTTGAAAGCATGTATTTTAGCAGATTTTTACATGGGCATAATTAGCTTTCTACTTTGAGTCAAAACTTACCTTGCTTAGAAAGTAATTTTTATTTCCTAACAGGGAACTACTCATAATTGATCTTAGCATTTGACATGGCCAGCATTGACATCTAAGCAAGTTACTGACGTAGTTCTAAATATATTTTTTTATTTTCTTACCAAATCATTGTTGCTATGCTGCTTGATCATTTCTTTTACCTGTATCACCTCACACAAGGCAGCTAAGTTTCACAGGGTGTGGGACTAAGAGAGGGTTGTTTATGCCAAAAATTGAGGAAAACTATGCACTGAATTGAAAGATAGGGGTTTTTACAGTGGATTTAAAAAAAAAATAACCAAACCAACAAAACCAACAACAACAAAACCCCAAACAATCAAAGAAGAAAACAAGCCAACCAAACAAAAACCCTACCACAGCACCCCCAAAAAAACCAAATGCATACCAAAAAAACCTGTACTAAAGATAAACTTGTAGTCTATTGAAGTCTATTAAGAAATTGATCTCAAGAAAACCACAAAAGCCCTGTTGATTTCTGGTTTAAACACTCTTGCATATCATTACAAAATAATGTGTGACAATTTGGGATGATTTTAAATGTTGGTCAGCCATTCAGGACCTTAGTTTGCATCTCAAGCTCAGTGTGACCTGTGCTGTTTAAGCTCTTTCTATGAAAAAAGACTTACCCTTCCTATTTCTAATTTTAAATAGATTGGAGAATTTAGAAAACTAAGTCAGGGTTGTCATCAAGGAAGGTTTATGGAAGTTTTTGTTAATTTCAAATAAATGTTTGTTTCAGACAAGCAAGGAAGTGCTTATAACTTAACTAAAGTTCCTGCATGAGGGCTGGGCATTTGCTTTAGGTTAGAGTGTGAAACATACCAGTTTAATCACAGGAAAGCCAAGGTGGGGGGGGGGCTTTTCTTCCTGCTTCGTAATTTATTGTGTCATCTATCTCTAAGCCTACACATGACCCAGCTTGTGATACCTGTTAATGATTCTTCCAAGTGTCGTCATGAAGTTCGCCTATTTTGTCATTCAGAAGCATCCAACAGAAAGCAAGCAGTAGCTCCCAGGGTTAGCAAATGTGTACAGGGAGTGAGGAGAGGTGGAGGCAGACTAACAGGCTCTGGAGAAGGAACCAAGTTATTTTACATTTTGCCAGTTGAGTGTTCTTTGAATTGTATTTATCATGGATGTGTGACAGGTACTGTTGATTGACAGGTTACTCAGATTCAGAGCAGTATCTGACTAGAATTAGGGGTTGGTGTGTGGAGTTCGGGTGTGTTTAAGGAAACAGCCCATTTGCTTATAGCAGATGGTTAGGCTTGATAAGCTGATACTTATTTCATCCAAGCATCCAAAGTGGCAGAGTTTATTCAGTCGTTCATGTGTTTCTTCAGTTTACTTAATATAAATCTTCTTCTAAGTTACACCATGCACTTCAGTTATGATACAGAACATAATTCTGGTCTAGCCTCATGAGAGTAGTGCTTCATTTTCTCAGAGGCTGTGACATATATTTAAAACCGATTTTAAAGTTTTCAAACACATTTGAAGATGTAGGATAATTTGGTTTGTACTACTCCATGAGAATGGATTCAAACACACTCTAGTGGCTATGGAATTGAGGGGTTTTCTCCTAGTGTTTTGTATATAAAAGTTAGATTTGCTGTCATATTAACTGTATGTGTGCCAGAAAGCTTTACTGAGAGTTGTCTGGTTTCTCTCATTCCCTGTTAGGACACTTTTTTTCTTCCATTGTCTATTTGATTAACCTCCTTGCCATTTTTCTCCCTAATTTTCAGGTAGAATTTCCATTTCATTAGTTCAAGCCCATTTCAGCTTGTTTCACATGTCATTTCCTGTATAAGCATTCCTGTTTTCCTCTTTATGCTACATTGCTTTTGAAATATTTATAGAGTTATCACTTTCACTTTTCACTTTGTTTTTAAACGTTTTAATATAGTGTAAAAATCTTTAAGAGGATATTTGTAATCATAGTTTAGAGAAATATTTTTAAAATTTCACATGGCTTCTAATAAAACAGTTGACTTCTGATAAAACTCTTTGTAAAGCAAGAGCTTAGTTCAGCATGGCATTGGTCTGCTTTTGAAAAATCATTAGCTAATTTGGTGTGTATATTATTCACTGTTGATCTACTCTTATCATCATTAGACATGATATACACCTGGAAAAAAGTAATTTCAGTGTCTCAGGTTGTTTAATATGCAAAAATTATGCCATATAGTTTAAAATTACAGCAGACATTTTTTCCTATTTCATTATCAATCATTCCTTAAAATCTCCCATCTTAAATCTTTGACAGTTAAATGCATTACTTAGTTCCTCTATCCTCAAAACCACAGTGTAATCTCCCTGTTAGGAGATAGCTGCCACCAGATCTGGATTCTCCAAGGACTGGAGCTTTCAGAGGGGATTAGTGTTGTAAAGCACCTGCTTTGAGCTTCATTATGGGACTGACAAAACATGTGTTTCCCATTCCTTTCAGGCTCTTTTAAGCTGGGGGGTTCTTGAGGTGTTGTCTTTTTTTTTTTCTCTCTCTTTTTTCCAGTTGCTATTTAATTAGTCTGGTAATAGCTCATTTGATTCTAACAGCCCTTCTTTTTTTCATTACACAGAAAAATATATTACATTAAAAGCCTCATAATCAAATGAGAAGTCACTCTTAAATAATAATTTAGACAAGAGATTTCTTCATGTGGAAACCAAAAATGTTAAATGCTATGTACCTTAATGAATTCCATCATGTTGCTCTTGCCTTGCCCCCCAATATCATAGAATTATATCATTAAATGGTTTGGATTGGAAGGGACCTTAAAGAACATCCAGTTCCAACCCCCCTCCCATGGGCTGGGACACCTTCCACCAGAACAGGTTGCTCAGAACCCCATCTAACCTGGCCTTGAACACTTCCAGGGATGGGCATGCACAGCTTCTCAGCCCAGCCTGTTCCAGTGCCTCGCCACCCTTGCAGTAAAGAATTTCTTCCTAATATCTGGACTAAACCTGCCCTCTGTCAGTTTAAAGCCATTACCCCTTGTCCTGTCACTCCACTCCCTTGTCAAAAGTCCCTCTTAGCTCCCTTGTAGCCCCTTTACATACTGGAAGGTGCTATAAGGTCTCCGTCTCCCCAGACTCTTCTTATATCCAGAAGAACCCCAGCTCCCACATCCTGTCTTCACAAATGAGGTGCTCCAGCCCTCGGAGCATCTTCATCACCCTTTTCTGGACTCACTCCAGCAGGTCCCTGTCCTTCCTGTGTCAGGGACCCTGGAGCTGGGCACATGATTAAGGCTATTTTCATACACAAGCTGTCATAGGTGAAATAACTTTTTTATTGTAAGTGAAGTTACAGCTTCATCTAGGCTGAAGATTGGCATAGAAACAGTGTCAGTGCTGTTGCTTTATTAATTTAAAGCTCAAATGTGTATTACTACACAGAACTTGTTTGATGGTAAGAAGACATCTTTAAATAAGATGGAGTACCTCAATGTCCAAGAAATTGAGCTACTTGAAAATTAAATAAAAAGCAGCTTGCTTTTGGATTTTAGGTAGAAAATGTGCCACATATTTATAAAGTATTGTTTTTAAACCTTATTTTCTGTCAGTATTTAGGGAAGTAGTTACTATATTTTGTGTATCTATCACATTTTGGGTGTCAGCTTTTCAGGTGAAAATGTGAAACAGTGGCAGATAAGAACAGTGTAATTTCTCCAAATACAGGGAGATGAAAGGCAGGG
The DNA here is from genome assembly GCF_000691975.1 of Corvus brachyrhynchos. Lineage (NCBI taxonomy): Eukaryota > Metazoa > Chordata > Aves > Passeriformes > Corvidae > Corvus > Corvus brachyrhynchos. The sequence continues at coordinate 9,765,818 of NW_008237222.1, forward strand.
TTTTTTCCAGTTACAAATTTCTGTTATCTGAAGAACAGCCAAAAGGTATTTCTGGCAGCAGTTTAGTTCCTTGGGTGCAGAGGAGTTGACATTAGCAGCTGTAATTGCAGCCGGTTCTCATTCTCCTGTCTCTGGAGTACCTGCACAGGTACTGAACATCATGGGGCTGCATCAGGGCAGCTGATGCAGATGAAGGATGCACTTTGGAAGTTTTGGTTCACTGTCTTAATTACTTCCTGAGACTGGAAACTTCGCTTGTGCACCCACCTACTCTTCTCAGCTCACCTTCTAACTGGCCTTGAACAAAATAACTTTACTATGATAATAACTGGTTGGAATACTTAAGTGTTTTCTTGTAATCCTTATGGAAGCTCTAAGTACCTGTAAAATATTTTTAATTACTGATCAGGAGTTGTTTGGGAGTCATGAGCTTGTTGTAGATGAGACAAAGTACTCTTCAGTGTCCTGTTTCTGATCAGAAATGTGTTAAGTGTTTCAAAAAAAAAAAAAAAGCAGGTTTACAGGTCTCCTACATGGTAATTGGAGAAAGACCTTAAACTTACAGCTCAATTCTTTTAGAGTAGCCTGTATTCTTTACGACACTTTACAACACTGACATGTACATCCCTTTATCTTCAACAGTGAGATAAGAAACAGAAGTTCCTTCCTGTTCTGTGCCACTTAAAATGTTTATATGCGGTGCTCTCTTGAGCTTAGTACTAGCACTCTGTTTTTCCGTGAGTGTTCCTGTGGCTTTGGACACTGTGGTAATTTTTCTTCTTTTAAGCATTTCTTTTGGTGAAGAAATGTTTCTGCAGGGTCAGTAAATAAAACAATATAAACAGCAGTATTTTCTATCTATTTGTTAGTCCAGTGTATCCATACAACATCTTGCCTGCTTTGAGTTATCTGGAGCCAAACTCCCACTACTAGAGTTGCTACTTATAGTATAAAATGCATTGTGTGTAATTATAGTACTTTCTTGTATTCCTTGTGGGTTTTTTAATATGCTGCTAGAAGTAATAGCTTTAATTAAATTTGTTCATGCATGAGTTGGAAGTTTTCTTCCATGTGCCACCCACTTATTTCCAATATCATGTGTTAGGATACAATTCTGTTAATGGGAGACTGTCACCTTTAATTAGTGTTAATTATTGTCATCACAATTTCAATAAAATCACTGAAAACTATAAAGTTTGTCACATAATAGAAATGCAATAAAAATCATTCCAGAATAGTGTTTCTTGCTTTGAATTAGGATGGTAATTAAACTGTTTCAAAATAAGGTAAATATTTTAAATGGAATTTTATCAAATGTTCCTTCAGCTTTTATAATATTTTTTCTGGTTTTTTTCTGATTCTTCTCATTTTTAAGGACTTGACCACTAGTTTTGGAAGAAGTGCTAGTTCTGGTAAACCCATGTTTTGACAGATGATGTTCTTTCCATACCGTGTAGCTCCTCTGCCTTCGTGTCTGGCAATTTCCATTTCTCTTACTCAAGGCACTGAACTCTATTCTTTGAAAAAATGCTGCCATGGTATTGTCAGCTGAAATGTTTTAAGAGAACATTGCAAGATACTTGACTCCCCGTGTTGAAGTCCAACTATACAGGGCATATTACAAAGCTTGACTAAAGCTTTAATGCTGCGATTTTTGCCAATGAACATCAAAATTGAAATGCACTATACTTCTGACCAGCAGAAGGGACCACGTGACCAATAAATTTAGGGATATCTTCTGGATAGTACACTGCTTGACAGTTAAGTGTTGTTTTTCCAACTAGTTAACAATTCTAGTCCTTCATTAGGGTTGCAGACACATTTCATGAGATGTATTGTCTGCTTGCAAGCAGGAGTCATCCTACGTGCTTGGGCTTTTGCTCTATACCAGTGTATTAAAGAAGCAGTTACTTTCAGCAATGGTTTATGGGTTTTTTTTCTGTGACCTTGTTTTTGCACATGCTCCTTCTCTTTTGTGTGATGATACTCTTTGGCTTAAACTTGTGTGTGTGTTTCTGTATGAAAAAAATCTAGCTGCCCATCTGAAATGAGAGGAGTTTTATTTACTGTGTGCACATAGTCCTGACTGGTAGCTGTGGATATCTGACAGTTGTAAAGAAAAAAGAGCTACTTTTCTTTCAATGAAATAGGGAGCTGTCAGCCAACCAAATCTGGTACCTCTGCTAAGCTTTTATATGCAGGTAAAAAAGTATTCGCACAACTGAGATTAATTTTGTCTTGTGAATGTATTTTTTGCAAGTTGTCAACCATGTCTCTTGTTTTCTGCTTTCAAAATGATGGAACATAGTGAGTTTTATTGGCCACAAATTGTGTTTTGTGATAGGAATTGCATCAGCTCTTCTCTGTGTCAGGACATGACCTAAAACTTGAAATTATACCTTTATTTCGGTTCCAATCTGTACTAGAAATCAGCTGTTTTATGTGAAAGCTCTGGGTCACCCACTTTCCCTGACTTGCCTTTTGTCCTCCATTCAGGAACTATTACATTATACTGTTGTCACAGAAAAATGGGCTTCAATGAAAAAGGTAGGGAATGGATCTATCATCAGTGCCCAGTTATGTCACAATTACAACATAAACATAAAAATATAATTTTTAGATTTGAAGGAACATAAAAAATATAATTGAGAAAACAGTAAGATCTCTACAGTCCTACAAGGCAAAAATATTTGTGCGTCATATAATACTGAACATAAGCTCAGGCACTGAAAACATGAACTTCAGTGCTCTCTGGTTTATTTTTAGTCTCGCTAATTTTCTTTAAAACCAGAAAAAAATTGTTTTAATATGAAGACAGGGAACATCTTGATTTGTTAGAATATTAGCAGTGTTTTAGTTCTTTAGCTAGTCTGTACATTACAAAAGAAAAGGTGGAGGTGGTAGCTGCTGGGTGCAAACCGATGCCACATCCTGGCTGAGAATCACATGAGGTCTAGGACAGCTACCGGTGTGAGGTCTGTTTGCAGTGAACTCACACAATAGGAGTTGCTGAAGACATGCCTGAAGCTTCCAAGGAATCTGTTTCCATACAGAGTTCAGTGTTGGAATTCCAGCTTTTCCGGCTAATTTTTTGTGTTCTGCTAAGGCACTTGGTAGCTGAGTACCTGATCTTTACCTTGCTGTTTCAAACTGAAATATGGACTGAAAGTGCTGCCTTTCAGAGTGAGATACTGGTCTAGTTAATCTGATAATAAAAGCACAGCTAGTATCAGTTGTAAAGTGGAAAGTAACTTATACTCATCAGTATATAGACAAGTCTGGCAAGGCCACAGACTAAGATTATGTTGAAAATTTTAAGCAGAATAGCTATTTCTGTATTGATACTGTTAAACAGAAGGGGCAGAACTTGGATATCTCTAGGTTGTGTAACTTGATCCAACAGTTATCCTGTGATTGTAAGCAAAAAAACTCTGAAAAACCCAATCAAGACAAAAAGCTGATCTCTCTGGCCCAGAGACTTACCTTGTTCTCATAATACCTACCATCTTTTGATACTTTTTCCAGTGTATATTTCTCCCTTACAAAAGGGACAGTAGGATAAATGATGCAGGCTTAGGCATAAAACATGCCGTAACAAATTTCTGTAAAGCTGTGTCAGGAACTGATGGACATTCAATCCAAATATAAGACTGACCTTCTTTGGGATTATGAAAAAATGTTCTTCTGTTCCAGTGGAAGACCAGAAATAGTACTCACTTAAGGTATGAGTACTGATAGGGATAAGTGTTTGGAGTGAATAAGAAGTCTGAAGATTATTCTACTGCTACTGTTTAGACGCAAGTCCTGTGAAAATTATGTAAATAGTTGGCACCAGTTGGGGGAAGGAAGCAGAATATATGGGGATTTGGTTTGGTTTGGTTGGATTTGGAGTGATGGTGTTTGGGGTTTTTTTTAAAAAACATTGCTCAGTGAATAGCTCTAAGTATCAGTTCTGCTGTAATTTTAAGGAGTAGCTTCTGAATAATTATAACCTTCCCACAGTCACTGGGGAATGGAGCACCAGAGTTGCACAAGTAGGGAATTTTTTTCCTTAATGTCAGTGTCTTGGGGTGACTTTGTGATGTGTATCCCCTATCGCTTCCCCATGCCCAGAAAACAATTTTGTGCCTTTCTGTGCCTTTAAACTGAGCCTGAGAGGGGGGAGAGACAAAACCGAGGGAACTTTGTAAGCAGTTTGTTTTCATGTTTTCAAGGACACAGAGATAGCGAGGGCTCTGTGTTCAGCTGCGGCAGTGGAGCAAGAGTGGGGAAAGCGCCCTGCTTGCTTTCGGCCAGTTTTTTTCGGCTCCTTTTTCTTTCTCCGGAGAGAGACGGAGAGTTGAACTTTTGTTTTCCTGGGACTTTGTTTTATGCCAGTTAATGAAGCAAATGGAAGTGAGGGGTTATCGCTTAATTGAAGTGGAAGGCGATTTAGAAATCGGCATGCAGTTAACTGAAAGAACGTAACCAGATAGCCCCTGGCACATGGCTGAGGATAAATGACTTGTTGGGTGTCCCAGAGTTGCTCTGCAGGTGTGCACACATGCTCTGCACAAAAATTATGGGCTACTCAAGTCAGCTTCTTAACCACTTTCTGCTTGGTGTCATGCTGAAATAATCCTTTCAAACCTTAAAAGTAGGGATGATCCTGGTTTCATGGCAACTACTCCAGACAAATACTAGAAGAGATGTGAGGTCCAGACACTTTAAAGCTGTGGATGAACGCTTCTAGAGGGGGTTGTGTCTCACCCAAATAAACAAAACACAGTTCATTAGGAATATGGTTCTCAGTCTATATAAAGAAGATCTCTCAAATAATGAGGGTGACTGGGGTACTTAAAATAGTTAAGCCACTTCAGAATAAATGGCAAGGGAGTTGGCTTTCCTAGTTGAGGGTGTTTCTTGACCCTCTTAGTTGTCAGTCTTTAACTTTCACTATTAGTGGTAATTACATCTTTAATGCTTCCTCTCCTTTAAAGTTTGTGTACTGTAATCACTGTAATTGTATGCCCATTACTTGTATAATTATAGTCTGTACTTAGGCTTTGGATTTTGTGAAGTATGCATTCATAGCACAATATCCCTGAGTGTAACTGTTGTTAGGCTTCAGGTTGAACCATTTTCCATTTTTCAGTTAATTGGGAAAAGGTAATCGCTCCAACCACTTTGTATGTCTGAGACTTTCTACATTCAGGTCATAAATTTGGCTGGCTTTCGGTATGCAAACTGCTCAATTAATTACTTTTTTGATATTTTCTCAGGAGAAATTATTCATTACTATAGGTTTTTAATTCAAATAAACAAAAGCATGGGTATTCAAATACCAAATTTGTCTAGCTTTGTTCACGGCACTGGACAGGAATTTTGGTTTATTTGTCAGAAAGTTGTTGCTCTGCATAAGGACACCTGTTATCTAGCACCTTGTTTCTACTTCTAGAATTCTTCACTGTCTCAGGTGTCTTGGTGACACTGAAGTCTAACTGGTTGTGGTTTCTTTCATGAATGCTACATTTTTATACCGTATGTTCTTTAGAGCTATTGCTTTACAGAGTTTTTTTTACTGGAATTACTCTTCAGAGCAATTAGGTGCATGTAACTTTAAAAAAAATTGCCAGCTGTTTTAGACCAAATAAGTCTTCCAGGTTTATTATAACAAAAATACTTTTCAAAGCAACTTCTCTTTGAGAGAGAGGAGCTATTCCAGCTTTGTTATCATAAGAAGTTTTTCAGGTACTTACAAGGAGAGCAACTCATATTTAAACAACTGGACTGTTGTAGATATGTTGCACATTCAGTTCATTAGATTGTACATACATGTGCTTGTATTCAGTAATACCACTTGAAATACTTGGATGGTAGCTCTTGCTGCTTGTGTAAGAAAATGCTAGCATTTTATGATACTCTAAGGAAAAAGTCATCAACTGGAAGAAGTGGGAGTAAATTGCAGAACTATTTACAAAGTCAATCTAGTCCTATTTTTAACATGTTATTACTGTCTTAGCTAACAATAAAGAAGTCATTATGCAGAAACATAAAATGTGTTATGGTCTAAACTTAGGCAGGCTCTCTGTGGTGTATTCACATTTCATCTCTTAAGCTTCGTGCTGTAGTCATGTGGCCATTTTAATTCCAGACGAGTTTTTGCTGCAGTCAAAACATGCTACTGCTTTCTTTACCTCTGGCCAGTTTTCTAGTATTTCCTAAATGTTTAAGTCCTGATACTGGAAGCTTTTGCATATATAATTTGTAATCTCACATATATCCATCATTTTAACAGCTCATGGGATTACTTAAGCAAAACACAAAGCACATGCCGGCATTTTTTCAAGTATGTATTTTTTCCATGCAATCCCTGTTTCTGGCAAGGCCAAGTTATGCATCAGTGTTGCAGTTTTTTAAATCATCCTGACATGTACAGCATATTTCAGTGGGGTTCATACGCAGGAAGTTGTGTGAGGATTTAGAAAGTTCGCTTGTAGTCTTAAGCACTTCTATACCTGTGTTTCACAAAGTAAAAATGGGGAGAGGAGTGAAATCCACTACCATATAATTTAAATATTGTATAATTATTTTCACTTTTCAGATGTTCCTCCAGCGGATCAAGAAAAGCTTTTTATCCAGAAGTTACGACAATGTTGTGTACTTTTTGACTTTGTTTCTGATCCACTAAGTGACCTAAAGTGGAAGGAAGTAAAACGAGCAGCTTTAAGTGAAATGGTAGAATATATCACACATAATCGCAATGTGATTACGGAACCTATTTACCCTGAAGTAGTACATATGGTAAGTGATTTAACAATGAGAACTTTATGTTTTATAATGCAATGTCGATTCTTCAGCTGTATCACTTTATCTTAAGAAATTTTGCTGAAATCTTCAGAAAAGATCAACTCTGTTTGCACATCTGCAAAAGAATAAGAGGGCTTTGAAATTTTATTGCCAGGGTTGTTTTTTTTTCTTTGTAAGATAGAAACTAGACAAATATATGAAGCAGAATTAGATGATGGTTTAAGTTGGTAAAAATAAAATCTTGTATTTAAAAAAAAAAAAAGTGTTTATTTTCTTCCCCATAAATCTTTTTTGGAATAGGTGTTTATAAAAATTGGGAGGGAAGTTAAAAAAGAATTATATATATATATATAGTTAAAAAAACATGTAAATTGTAAAACTGGAATTTTAAAAAATTGGAAGATTAGAATTAAGATCACCTGTGCAAGCTTGACACTTGTTGTCCTGTTCAGTACCAGAGACTGACTTTATTCTGTGTTCAGAGGTGAGAATGAGAGTCAGACAATAAAGTACACAGGATGGCAGATGAGGTTTCTGCTGGAACAAGTTATGTGAACCATTCAGACCTCTATTGTTCCTCCCTTCTCACTATCCAAATCCTGGCTAGCTAGACCTAGCTTATGTTTCTGTTGTGTGCAAGGCCTCTCCAGAGGAGGCGGCCACGAAACTACAGCAGAGTCTTTCAGCTCTCAGCGTGGTGGTGACCAGACACCAGTGGCCTGGAGTAGCAGTTGGCTCTGTAGCTGTTGTCTGCAAGACCCTGAGAACAGAAAGCATCTTTTGAAATTCCTGACTAATAAGCCTGCAAGAAACTCTTGGCCATGTGTAACAGGATGGTTTTTCCTAAGGCTTCATAGCTTAGGGTGAATTTTCAGGGGGTTGAGAAAACAGTGCTTCTTTAACATAAATTCAAATTCAGTGGTCCATCTGCAAATCAGAGACCTTGAAGCTGCTTCAGAGATTCTGAGGATTTATGCTATGTAGGATGTTGCTTATGATGAAGACTGTTATCTAAATCAGCCATAAGTGTTTACTGATACAGAAGTTATTTTCATGAGAACTTAATGATTATATGATAATTACACATAACTGGATGTCAAACATGCACCCAAAGCATTGAGGATGGTTAATGTGGGATCAGGACTTCCCCCATGTTTTGATAACTTATTTATATATCTGGGTTTTTTTCTAATTGATTGCTTATTTTGGAATACTTGACACTGTTGAAAAGAGAGACATGAAAGAGAATAAGCTTGCTGAGACTTTTTTTGGATAAAATGGAGTTCATGATGAATTCTTGAATACCAATGTCAGACTTTGGTGTTTGCTCTGTGCAAGAATTCTTAACTGCCCATATTTTATCACTTGTGCTTTCTATGCCTGCATTATCTTCCTCCATCAAACAGTTATGGCCAGGGTACCTTTGGCTGAGGAGAATATATACTTCCTTTGCTTTCAGATGCAGCCCAATGGTAATCAAGTCTGCACTTTGCTCAGTTGAACAAATCTTGCAGCAGAATTTGGCTGCTATCTTGATTGCCAGTGTTTTGCTGGTAGCATGCAGTGTCCAAAAATTACTTCCGTGAATTTAAAATGCTTTTTGTGTGCAAGGATCTAAAGGGTGTGGGGTTTCCTTGCATTGGTTTTACACAGCACTATGAGAGACACTTGTCAGTAAAGGCACCTGGACTGGCATTTTGAGGTTAAGTTCAGATAGGTTTTTTCCTTTGATCATTTATTGAAATAACTATATTCTTTCTCCAGTAGTGTTACAATCTTTCCTTTAGGCATGTATGTGTAGATTGTCATTTACATTTGCTAAATTCTAGCCATATATCTTAGTTGATTGCAGCAATTTTAAGGAAAATTAATGTAATGTCTTCGTGTACTTTGAAACTCTTCCAAGAAACAATGACAAGTTACGTGCTGCTACTGCCACTGAATTATATTTATAAGGAATAACATTTTCAGTCAAGTTATGAGGATTAAGAAATACTCAGATTTAAGAATGGTTCTCAGTTTGGAAAGTTTGTGGAGTTGGCAGGGAAATTGGGGTTTTGCTATGCTATTCTGTCAAACTTAAGAGCTTGAACATTACTTGTTTATGTACGTACATGTGTACATGCTAGATGTGTGTCTAAGTTCTGTTTGGTGTTATTAAATTATTATTTAGGCCAGTCACTTAGAGCAATGAATTTCACAGGTTATCCATTTAATAGAAATAAAAAATGTTTCTTTTTCCATAGCTTCAAACATTCTTTCTCTCTGACAAAAGAAACATCTACCTTATAATCTGATTCTTCTCTATTCTTTATAATTCTTAATGCTTGTGTCATGTCTATCCACTCCACTCTCCTTTTTTTTGTACTTTAAGTATCCTGGACTAAATTACAATAAGATCTTTTCTTTAAGCTATGTGTTCATCTAGTGGCTTAGCCAATAATTTAATGTTAAGCCTAAGTCTGTTTATCAAAAGGTATGAGAAATTAATTTGTAAAATGGATTTAATGTTCTTCTTCAGAGTGCATTCAAGAGTGTTTTCTCTTTCTTCCTCAAAGAGCCAGCTGATATGTCCTTCAAATTCGTTTCATATGTCTAAGCAAAGATGTCATGAAAAAGGAAATGTTTTATTAGCTACAAGTTCCATTTCCTAGGTATAATACAGTTAAGTACCTCTTCTCAAAATTACAACGTGTAGGCAAATGTCTGAGTAAATTTTGTAAATGTATGTGATATATTTAGGGTTTTGTGACGACAAGCATCCTTTGCAGATTCTTACTTAGAAAAGAATATATGCTTTTTTTACCTCAGCTTTTGAAGAAAGCACGGCTTTATGAGAATATTCTGTTGTGCACTAGCACATAGGGTAGTACTACTTTTTTTTGATACTATATATAGAAGCAGATCTAATTCTATTCAACAACTGAAGTGGTTTTCACTGCAACTTTTCATGCATTATTAAAACTACATACTCAGTTATACCCATGTGAGCTTGAGGTTTTTGGTGGTTTTTTGTTTGGTTGGTTTTTTTGGTTTTGTTTCTGAAGGGGCGTTGCAGGTGTGGTGTTTTCTCTCTTCAGTCTAGAATAAGAGGAATTGCTGTGAATAGAAGTGTGCAACTATTAGGTTGGCTTTCTTCATATGAATACATAAGGCACAGTCTTTCAGTTTATATGGCTATTCATTCAAAGCTGTTCACGTCAGGCTTCACTCAGACTGCTCAGCAGAAGGGAGGAGAAAATGTGTAGTATCTCTGATGCCTACTTGCTTGAAAATATTCTGTTGTTGTATGAAGTGGGCCACGAGAAAAGCAGGGTTTGTGACTACCATTACAGCAAATGCCCCTGTACCGGTAAAAATGCAGGTTGTTTGCTTTTCCTTTTTTGTTCTCCCATCCTCCTATGTCCTTTGAAGTCGAGTGTTAGTGCTGACAGCACAGACAGAATTTTGGCACGCTAGGCCGGTGTTCCTAAAGACTTTCATTTTGAAAGTTGGGGGTCACTTACACTTCTGTGGGAAATTGGCCTTAGAGGAAATGAGGCTTTGCAAATTGTGTCTTGTCTGTTTGGTCAAAAGACTGAGAAGTTAGAAAAAAGATCAGCCATTTGATGGGTAAAGGACTCACTGATATTAATTCCTTGTAAATTTTCCTAAACCTCAGTGGCTTAATAGACAAGAGAGTTTCAGGTTTGTGCTTTCAATGCAAGATCCTGCAGCTTGATTTGAGCATATCTGTATTCTGTTGGTCAAGGATATAAAATGCAAAACAGATCACATCAGGCTTCACTGGTTCCATTTCTCTTTCCATTTGCTGTTTTCAAAAATACAAAATAGAAAACTTTGTTGCTAACACCTGATAAGACACAGATTTTCTTTTTTATAGTGAGAGCCTGAGACTTTAAGAATTCTTTAGATAAGGTTATTCTTGCATTTTTTTTAACAACCTTAGCAAGTTTTAAATTTCAAGTCTAGTCTTCCTGTATTTTTTTTCTTGGAAACCCACTGATTATAGCAAATTTTCACTATACTTTTTAAATAAAGGTTAATCACTTGATGTCCATTCTTTTAAAAAGGGGAACATAAAGATATATCAGCTTTGCTTTTAATTCTCTGAAGTAGTAATTACTCTGACATGTCAGTCTTGGTGTGTACCACTTATGTCTCAGTTGCTGGAATGAAGGAATATTAGGAAGAAAAACAGAGCGTCAGGATGACTTTTCCCTCATGGGAATATAACGTAAGCCTTGCAGATTTAGCTGATGCAGTTTGATACTGCCTCCCACTGTCTGCTCAGCCATCTGTCAGATGTGAGATGGCAGGATAGCACATACATATGCTCCTTGGCCCTGCCAGTTAATAGGTAATTTACAGCATTGTTTTAAACTGGGAACGGAGGTGTTAATGAGAAGAAGTCAGAATGTGAAGAGGGAAACATGGCATTGTTGCTTTTCCCAGAATCCCACCAAAGGTGGGTGAAATGCATACCTCTGCAAAGAAGCGTCTTTACAGCGAGACAACTTAGTCTGTCAGAGCTTTCTAGTAAATGTCATGTGATCAACAAAAGACCTTTGTTTGATGCTATTTAAAAACAAAAACAAACCAACAAAAAGAAAAAAAAACAGCTCAGTAAAACCTGAGAAAACAGTAAAAATGTGCATATGGCACATATGTTTATTATCTATGGTGGAATTTGAACATTAATAAAGACTGAAATTTTGTCATAAAGAATAGATTTCTGAATAGCTACATTGTAAGCAAATTCAAACTTGGGTTTAAATTTTTTTCCTTAAATTGATCTGTACTTGTTGAAAGCGTAAGAACCTTTCAACTGATGCAAAAGAATGTTTTATTTATTTTATCCTCAAGTCATTCGTTCAGTGCAAGTGCCAGTGGAGGCATCTTTTATTCTCTAACTGGCCCTGGAGATCTCCTGTACTGGCATGTTTGCTGAGCCAAATACTGATTTTCTTGCAAAGGCTCTGTAAATGTTTCTGCTGTTCCTGGTGACGTAGCCTTCTGCAAATAATTTTCTTTATCCTGGCAAATCCGCTTCTCTGCCCTGTTGTCTCTTACTTGGCCAGACTTAGGAAATGTCTCCAGTTTTCTTCTAAATACCTGCAGAAAGACACCTCCAATATGTTACAGCAATAGAATATCAATAACAATGTGTAAGTTGACTCTTGCCAGTACTTGTGGTGCATATCTAGGGTGGAGCCTCACTATGCCTTGTGCTGAAGCCCCATGCAGCCAGCTGCAGTTGATTTGATAAATCAGTTTGGCACAGGATATAGCTCTCTGTTCAATGTAGTCATCATTCTTACCATTTTAAAATATCTTGGTATTTTTTAAGCACAAAATTATCTGTTTATTCGAAAACAGAATTCACTTTAGTCTTGTAAGGAGAAATGGAATTGAACAGAATTTCTTTATGGAGCCTAATATGCCCAGTCATAATGAAGGGTCAGGACAATCCACCACTGTGGATTTGTTTTGACAGTCTTTTCCTTGCTTCTGCAGTGTGTTCAACCTGCTGAGGGATTGGGGCATTTGTCTTAAAGGATCATTCTGAAGTAGCAGAGGGGATTTGGGACCATATACTAATTTGAATTGATCTGTGGTTTTTTTTTGTTCTGTACAAAAATAAGATTAGATTGCTTGGTATTGGATTGATGATGAGTAAGTAAGAAAACAGAACAAGAAAGTCTGTTGAGCACACTTGCACTGCTAAACAGATGACCTTTTTCTACTTGCTCAGCAATTCGGTTGTCTCATATCAATGACTGCCCTACTGAGCATTCTGGATTGCAAGTGAAGTTAAGGAATTTGCCTCTTTTCAGTACTGACAGCCATAGCTGTCCTGCATATACAGATAAAGTCTTTCTCAGGTTTTCTTATTGGAGATACACCCAAACCTTACACTTGCACAATAAACCCCTGACTTGAACACACAGTAAAGTTTTAATTAACTCCTCAGGGTGTGAGAAGAACCATTTGTATCCCTAGCTAGCTATTCCATTCTTACCCACAAGGAAGCCAGCTGGTTTTGCTACCTGTCCTTACAGGTGGAGAATTTGGGATACTGCAGACCTTTTTAAAATCTTTGCACCGTTCTAGGTAAGGTTACTCTTGCGAATGCTTGTTAAATTTATTCCCAAAAAGTCATGTAAGATTTTTTTAGTTCAGCCAACAAGTTCATTTTACTTGCGTTTGTGTTTATATGCATTGTATGAATTAATATAAATGTGATTATTTCAGATTATATATTTTTATTTTAAAAAAATCAAGTTACATGCGTTTAGTGATGAGGTGGTTTTGTCTAGAATAGGACCTCTTAGAAAAGTTTTCATTCCATGTGTCAGGGAATGGGGATTTGTTTACTTTTTTATGGACTTGTAAACTTTCCTCATGCTTAAAGGTTTTGTGGAGAGTGCTGCTTTGATTCCTGCATAGTATGAATTTGTATCTAGACAAGCACTTGGAAACACTAAAACACATGTGTATCAATAACTGGAAAAGCAATTCATGTTTGTAGACTGGTCCACTTTCATGAGGATGCTAAATGTTTTTCAGGGGATTCAGAATTCAGACAGTGAAATATTGAAGGGATTAGGGTGCGTATTTCTCTCCCATCAATGCTCTGTAATGTCAGGTATATGGGCATGGTTTAAGAGAAATACCACTGGGGATGGTGGTATTGTGGAATTTGGTTTTGAAGTGTTCCCATATGTGTGCAGCCACTTTGTGAAATGAAACTAATAATATTTTACAGAGAAGAACAGATGTGAGTAATCTTTGATTTGCATCTCTACTTCTGACTTACATTTTTGCAGGTTGCTGCAAGGTCTTATAAAGTGTGTATGTATAAAAATGTTTGTGTAAACATTTTACGTACTTTTGCTTACATACATGTCCTTGTGTAGAGAGATCAAGACAGTATCCTCATAAAACACATCCTGACAGTAGTTTTGTGCTTTAAAGAGTACTGTGCGGAAAAGTGTCTCCAGGTTAGAAGTCTTTCAAACAGTTCCTCACTGTTTAAAATACTGCATTATATAGTTTGTATTTTTGCAAATGTTAATTAAAATAGTTCATGTAAAGAGTTCTTAGTCAAAACCATCTTTGAAATGTTTTTTATAGTCATTCACTTGTTTCAGAGTTCTTAAAGGCGCATGTAATTTCAGTTTGCAGTTAATATGTTTCGAACATTACCACCATCTTCCAATCCAACGGGAGCAGAATTTGATCCAGAGGAGGATGAACCAACCTTAGAAGCTGCATGGCCTCATCTACAGGTACTTCATGGAGATTGAACGATCACAGTCTGTAACAGAATTTTGGCATTAAATTCATAGTTCTAAATTGTTTAGGTTATGTGTTTATCTCAAATCAATTACTTTTCTATGTAATTTTAAAAATGTGTTTCTTGAAATAAAACCGATAATCTTAAAAAAAAAAAAAATCAGTTGTTATCGGTTAAAGGCTCATTGTTTCTTGTGGTAGAGATGTAACTGCTGAGATTTTAAATGAGCTTCTGTTTGTCACTATGAATGCTTTGATCTGGCTCTGGCACAGCTTTAGCTTTCAGAGGCACTGTGACAAACAGAGAAGAAGAGAGAATTCTTAGAACATGTACTTCTGGGCACGATAAATATTAGATTACTGTGTGTCATTTGAGTAAAGAGCAGTGATGGAGCTCAGCAGAATTTCAGCAGTTTAAAGAACCTCAAGTTCTTGTAATTTGTCAGGAGAGCAAGAGCAAAGCTTTTACTGTGTGTTACATAGATAAATATAGCTAAAAACGTTTTGCTGTTCTGAGCAACTAATTATCAGTTTTAGTAATGTGATGCTTATAAAGTGATTCTTGTTTAAAAGACTAATACTGGTTTTCTTGTTTATTTTTTCCAGCTTGTTTATGAATTTTTCTTAAGGTTTTTAGAATCTCCAGATTTTCAACCTAATATAGCTAAGAAATATATTGATCAGAAGTTTGTATTACAGGTGAGGTAAAAAAAGAAATTATTTAACTGCAAGCTCTGAATTGTTTTTACAATGCATTGGATTCAGTTAAAGTCCATCTTGTTTCCCTGTTTGCAGCTTTTAGAGCTCTTTGACAGTGAAGATCCTCGTGAAAGAGATTTTCTTAAAACAACTCTTCACAGAATATATGGGAAATTCTTAGGCTTAAGAGCTTACATCCGGAAACAAATTAATAATATATTTTATAGGTATGTCAACATCTTTGTATTATGGTGTGCATGTGATCAGGTATGCAATTAAAAGACTCCAAGACACTGCTAGCAATTTTTAAAATTCTTTGTATGTTTATACTCAATATTGCTACATCTAACAATAATTAATACCACTCTGGGAGATATAGATTAGGGTAGTCTTGCACATGGTGTAAATCTGGCAGCTGAAATTTGAGTTAGTATATGATTTAGTGGGCGGTTTGATATCTTTGTGGAAGGCTTTTTTTTCTTACTGGGTAGTAGTGTTTGTATTACAATAGTGCCTTCATAAGGTGTAGTTCTTCATAATGCAGAAAATGGGCTGAAATTGAATGACTGAGAGATCTGTAATTTGCTGGAAGGAACACATTTGCTTCCTCTTTCCTCAGAATTGAGATGTACAGTTGAGTTGTTGTGAAGTCTTTGTTGATCACCATAGAATGAACTGTAGTATTATCACTAATACAAAAAAAAATGGAGATGAAAAATTAATCCCCTGTATTACCAAAGTAGGTCTTTGGAAGTGTGTGTTTTTACTGCTTTTATGTCTAGTGTGAATGCAAGATTATGGTGCCTGTTTCAATTTTTTCATCTTGATATTCTTTGTATTTTTACAAATAATTATGTTGTATGT
>NW_008237222.1:9781482-9786608 GCF_000691975.1 Corvus brachyrhynchos
TCTTTCCATCATACTTCCCTTTTCTCTACCCCTGTTTTAATCCCAAAATGAATGTGTGATGCTACCTCTTTAAGAAAATAGCAAAAAGCTGCCAGGCCCTCAGTGCCATCTCATGAATGGCACCCGGCAGTACCAGCTGTAGAGGGAGCTGATCTTCCCTGCCCATGGCAACAGCTAAGCCTTTAGAAAATATACAGAGGAGCTACTTTAAAAAAATTAGTGAGCCTTTACTGTCTTGCAGTCAACTGCTCTTGACAGGACATGTGAAGAGCCAGTATATCCCAAGGAAAAAGTACAGGTGGATCTTAAAGATGCAGATTTTTTTTCCCCACACATGGATTTTATTAAATTAAATCCAAAATGCGTAATTTGGTCAAATATCCGAACCAGATGGTAAAACAGCATTGCAGTGCGTTATAGTGCACTTCTGCAAAGTGTTTTTATTTGCCACTTTGCTTTCAGAGATAATGGAAGCAAGGTCTTCAAACACAGATAGTTCTGGTGCTAAGTTTTTGAAAGACTTAAGAAATTTTCTGGTCATTAGATCAACTTTGTATAGTTTATATATAAGAAAGTTCTCAATCTGATATGTATATGGAAAATTATATAATTTGCACAGCTACAAAGTTGTGGGAGGAAAAGTAAAGCCAACCACAAACTTACAGAAAAGCACACTTAGCTGTATAATATTTAGGAGCTCGAAGTTTAAAAATTTTGCATCCAAATGTAAATTGGTGCACTTGGATATGATCATTGGATATGATCACCAAGGAGGGAAGTTGTTCCAGCTTCTGTCTTGAATTAGTGTATTGAGCATGATAAACTCTTCAGCTATGTGTAGAATTTTAAAAATATTTAATTCAATCTAAACCTTTTTGTATCAATGTCTTTAATTTTGCTTGGAATTGTTGTCCTGAATTATATGGAAAGGGTCTTTAAGCATTAAAAACTGTCTGTTCAAATATTCTGGATTAAAAGTAGCCATTAATACGTCAGCCTATGACAAATTTTCAAATTAAAAAATGCTTTCAAATTAGTGGAATTATTTTCTCCTAAGTGTAAATTTTTGTAACTCTGCAAATTACCTGAACCCATGCAGAGAACTTTGTCAATAAATTTACACTCAGGTGAAGGAGGGTGAAAAGATAGGTGCCTAGTAAATTATGGTGCTCTGTCAAAAGAAGATTCAGGAAGATGTGACTTTCTCTGTTCATTACAGGCCTTTTGTATGCACAGAGATCTGTAGTGCCAGAGAGCTTTTTAGATTCAGAAGTAGTAACTTGTGAACACCTTGTGCTTGCATTTGCTCTAGAAGGTTGAGTCATGGCATTTAATTATGCCATATACTCATGTATTACTTTAATATTTAAAACGTTGTTTGCTGTGTTCAGTTTTGCATTATTAAAATGGCATAACATATGAGTGTTGAGAAAAGCTCGAGTGTGGGCTGCTTTGTTAAATGTGGGGGAAAAGAGCAAGAAGGTGTGAAGCTTGAAAGCAGTTGGGTGTGCTAGTGATTTCTTTTTCCACAGAGTTTCTTTTCCACTATGTCTGCTTTCCTTTTACTTAGTGGCTAAAATACTTGGGATAAGGCTACCTGTAATCTTAGATGGGGATCTTGGTATTAAATCTGTATCTCTCTTCAGCGGTAACCCAATAAAATATTTCATTTATTCAGGTTTATTTATGAAACAGAACATCACAATGGCATAGCAGAATTACTGGAAATACTGGGAAGGTAAGTTGCAGGTTTTGTTTAATTAAACTCACTTGATTTTAAGAGTAGACTTCAAAAATCAAGGGTGTTTTGTGTAAGATTGTAGAAACACAGAAAAAAATTGAACCTTGTGGCAGTGTTTTTGGATGTGACAATTTTTTTAATACTATTTTTAAGGTCTTATTTTCTGCTTAAGATTCTTGTAATTAACATTAGTTGTAAAGCAACTACCAGTAAAATGTAGTGAATTGAAATTTATTAAAAATCCTTCAGCATCACTGAATACATAGTGGATAAATAAAGGAAACACAGGTTATGAAACTTCTGAAACCTCATTTTGCTAACCCTGTCATTTTTCAGATTTCAGTGATGTATCTGTAAGCCCTTGACACTAAAATGTTACAACTTAAAGCTGATAGCCTCCTTGAAACTAGTGAGGTTTTTTATTAACCAATTTATGTAATCCGTGTGCAAGCATCTGGCATTTTTTTTATACATTAATACACTGCAAAAACTCCGTTAGGTTTACTTTCTGGTATTTCCGTATCTTTGCACATGGAAGGTCAGCAGGAGCAGGTTGCTCAGGGTTGTGTCTGGTCAGGCTTCGTATATTGCCAAGGATGAAGACCCCCACAACCTTCTGGAAAATGGGTTCCCATGTTTGACCACACTCACAATAAAAAGGAGTTTTTTATTTTCTTTGAATTATATATCCCATGTTTCAATTTGTCTCTTGCCCTTTCAATACACATCACTAAGAAGAGTCTGACTCTTCACACCATCCCTTCATGTATTTGTACATGTTGGTGAGATCCCCCTGAACCTTCTGTGATTCAGACTAAACAACTTTTTCAGCCTCTCTGTGAATGTCAGATGCTCCAGCCTCTTCATTGCACTTTACTGGACTCCCTCCAGTATGTCTGCATCCTTCTTGTCCTGGACACAGATGCCAGATGTCTCACCAGTGCTGAGCAGAGGTGAAGGATCACTTACCTCAACTTACTGGCAATGCTGTTGAAATTGGAAGGATGTTTTAAAATTTCCTAGGTCTACATTCCTGCCCAGAATAGTTCCTTTATTTTCTATTAAGCATTCGGTGATTAAAGAAGTTACATATCTATCATTACTTCAACACACTATACTCAAGTAATGCCCATCAAGACATACTGGAAACTGTAAAGCTTAAGTACTAGAATATGGAGCTAAATCTTCAAAACCATTATTGAGTCATCAGCTTTTTCATTCTTGGTTTTGTTAGGTTAGCTTTAAGTATTACAAGTTTAAAAGTGAGGTTGTTGGTTTGGTTTGGGGACTTTTTTTGCCCCCTCAGGCTTCCAAATCAAAATTTCTGGGAGCTCAGTGAGGCTTCTGAGCTGTAACTGTTCTGTATTGGTCATTCATCCAGTCCATTAAAAGTTTCACCCAGCATGTTGTTGACGCAGATCTTCTTGTTCTAGTATTGTGAGTTTAGGTAAAGGTGCCATTGACCCAGTACTGAGCTGCATCTGCTCTCTGATGGGATGTCTTGTGTTGAGGTGCTGTTTGGTTGTACTCTAGGGCCTTGCAGAAATACTAATAGTTAAGCAGAAGTCATGTTTTGGCTTGTCTGCTGTTCTAGATTACCTCTTCTACATCCAGTCTCTGTTTCACTTGTTAATACCACAAAGAAGCTGGGAGAAAGTTGTACTCAAAGCTTTGAAACAGTGAGTAGTTCATGGTGAAGTTTGAACTATAGGTACAGTTGTGCGCAGCTTGGAAGAAGAATTTGAGACTTTCGAAAAACTTGGCTAAGGGATAGACAGAGATTGATTTGACTATTCTGTTCATTTGTAAATATTAGAAAACGAGTGCTAAGATCAAGATTTTTTGTATATCCTGTACATCAGTGCAGACTAATATATAATTACTGATCTTTATTTTTAAATTTCTTCCCTGGCAGCATAATTAATGGATTTGCCTTACCATTAAAAGAAGAGCACAAAATATTCCTATTGAAGGTTTTATTACCATTGCACAAAGTGAAATCACTCAGTGTCTACCATCCACAGGTAAGTTTTGCTCTGTGCTTTTCATGCTGATGTTTAAGCTTGCTTGAAGAGGTTGGGAGATCCAAGTCAGTCTGCTGTGAGTTCAGTTCTAAGCTCCAAGACTTCCCTGCTAACCAGCCTCAGGGAAATCATTTAACACATATGCCTGTAACATTTCACTTGTTGATAGAAAAATTAAAAAGAAAACATGTCTGTACACAATAGCACCATTCTTTTTAAAAGCACTATAGTGTTTATAGATGAAACACATGTCGTAGTTGGTTAATGTGAGAGTTCTTAGTATTTATCCACACAGAATTTTTTTTTCTTCTTGTCTGTTATGTTTCGACATAAAATATTGCAGAAAGTGTGGTTTTAATAAATGCAATCTGTAAACACTTTATTTTAAATTACATGAAGCAATTCAGCTGAATTCAGTTTGTTGATGTTTTGAAAGGAATTGGGAATTTACTAGGACATCATTTTTTAACTCAATAGATCTTTTTAGAAGTACACAGAAAAAAGGGAGCTTCTGAGCTGTATCTTTTCTGTGCTAAATTTAGTTCCATTCAGAATTTCTAGAGGGGTGGGAAATCATAGAGTGTGAGAGAAAATACAGTATTGTTGTGATATGCTGAAATTTTCCCTTTGAGAGATTGTTACACAACTTTCGGGGTTTTGATTTGAAAGTTCAATATTTACTATGTAGTTCGAGTACTCCAAATTCTAAGTACCATTTCTTCAAATAAAATTACTAACAGCTTGTATTTTTAAGAATACCATTTGTATAATTACAATTCTCTAGCAATTGGAGATGCTTGTAAGCATTTGCTTTGGATCTTGTTTTCAGGAGCTTCCATCAGTTGCTATTGAAGTAGTAGGGTAAAACACCTCCCATTTCAAAATTTATTTTTTATTTCCTTATGTCATGAGCAAAACCTGTTGAGGGTGTGTACAGCAAGACCTTTTTAATAATCTCAGCTAGCACAGATGCCTGTGATCACCAGCTTTTTTACTGACCTGAGACATACCATTATCTGTTCCCCTTAAATCACAAAGTAATTCTCCAAAATCTTCAGCTGGCTTGCATTGGTTTTCAGCGTCAGTAAAAACAGGGTAGTGACATAGGGATGCCTCTCTAACATGTCCTACTGAGTGAAATGGGAAAGTACTTCAAGTGAGTTTAGTGTGTGAAACACCGGAGTAAACCCATAAAAATTCACATTGAAGCCGTGGCAGATACTCAGAAGGATTTGCTGCCAGATATATACATGGAGAAAGTTAATTTCTGTGTTAAATCAAATTTACTTTAGAATAGGGAAGAATAGTAGCTGTAGTATTCTTGGCGCATTCCTCAAGTTATCATGGGGCATTCTCAGCAG
>NW_008237222.1:9786680-9802382 GCF_000691975.1 Corvus brachyrhynchos
AATCAAAAGAAAAGGAATTGGGTCATCAGCTGAGCTTCGATAAATGGAGAGACTTTAGGAAGATGGTTAAACAGTTTGTGAGGTGTGCGGTGATCTCCCCACTTACTTTGGGACTGTTGGCCTATGGAATGAAAGGGATGTAATAGTTCACTAGTCATGGGTGGACAGTCTCATTCTCAGCGTTGCAGTTGGTAAATACTGTAATTCAGCCTCTGGTTGCATCAGCTTACATTGATAGGCATAGTTATCTTTCGTTGTCGTATATAAAAAATCCTAAGATTTACAACTGTTCACTGCACTTTTATCTAGCTTAGGTTATGAAATAGAAAATACTTACTAAATCAGCACGGGACACCAAAATGTTAGCGAGTGGAAAGCACTCTAGAGGACAAGATTGTGATTTTTAAATCCTGTATTTGAAAAGATGAAGTGTGGTGTAATGCAAAGTACTAGGTCTAAAAAGTTGTGTGTCTATATTATAAAAGTCATCAAGTTGTGTGTGTCTGTATTATAACAGAAAAAGGTGAGGACAGACTTGCAAAGGTTGAAAAGACTTGGTAAAGCCCATTTAGCCTTCTGCTAAAATTGTCTGCCAAATAGGTTGGGGGTTTTTTTTTAATTACAGAAGAAACTTGTGGTTTTATTTGAAGGATTCAAAGTTATTCTTGACTTACGGAAGTGATTTCAAAATGTGTTCAGTTTTATAGTGAAAATTAATAAAACTTTTTTTTCTTTTACTGTAGCTGGCGTACTGTGTAGTTCAGTTTTTAGAAAAGGACAGCACACTTACAGAGCCAGTAAGTTTATCTTGCTAATATTACATATTTTGAACTATTAATATTAATATACCTTACACCTGTCTGAATGTTTAAGGAGGTTTGGGGAACAAAGTATTTATATGTAATCATTTATATTAGAGTCAAATATTTAACCATTTTTATCTATCAAATACTGTTTTTTCCAACAGTCCTTTGGAATATCCAAAATGAATAAAAACAACATTAATAGCATAGGTCTTACAAAGAGACCAGATTTTATTTTGCTTATTTTGTTCTGGCTGAGCAGATAGGAGATGGTAGATCAGAAGCAGTTTAGTCAGAAATTAGCTTGCCTGAATTGTGCTCTGTTGAGAGATGGATGTTACGATGGAACACAAATTTCTGACACACAGCTACCTATTGGTGCAAGGCTTTTGAGTCAGATCCTGTTCATGTCTGCCAGCTTTGGACAAAATCAGACTTTGGTCTGGCTGCACATAATTGCATAGATGAATAATTTTAACCATCCTCTATAGTATCTAGTGGTTTGCCTCATTGCACCCAGTAGCAAGTAGGTGAGAACTAATCTGTTTAATCAGGAGATCAGTAAAACAATTGCTACTAACAAAAGCGCACATTATTAGATTGTGACCATTTCCATTGTAAAATGGGAAACTGGATTTCTTGAAACAAATGGAAGTATGCACCTGAGCAAGAGTTATCTTCTAGCTGGAGCTTGTAGTATTTATTAAGATAGCAAATGTCAAACATTCTATCATTTGTACTATATGGGATCTTGAATTCTTAGCTTTTTTCCAGACATCAGATAGGATGTTGCATATTTAAATCTGAACTAACATGCAACCAAGTTTGTTTCCTTTTTTTGATCCCTAATTAGTACATGATTACAACATTCTTTAAAAACTTAGCACACGCATTAGCAAAGTACTAAGTTCCTCTTCAAAAGATTCTGGTCCTTTCAAATTTAAATGTTTTGCTTCCCCTTATGGTTGTCACATGAGATTTTTTGATGTCTTATTTTTTAAAATCTGCGTCTATTAACCAAGGCTTCATTGAGGACATACTGTCTGCTTTCATGATTAATTAATACATACGTGAACAATGCACTTCTCAGAGTTGTCTTGCCAGTGATGATATTAAGTATTGCTTATAGCTTTTATAGTAAAAAATCATAGAATCGTAGAACGGTGTTTTGAGTGTTCATGGTTTGGTACGTAAGCAAGCTGGGTGACTGATTTATTAATCATGAAGAAAGTTAAGACTAAGATTAGTTGACTAATAAGATAGTCAAATCAAACTCAAAGTTTAAGATCAACATAGCTAGAGTAGTTGGTCACCTGTCAATTCAGGCATTTATAGTAAATATTTTGTTAAAATATATTGATAGAACTTAATTGCTTGAGTTTTGGAGTACGTCCCCAAGAAGGTAGAGATTTAAAGCTGCTGTCACTTAAGTGGCAAGTAATGTTCCTGATAATGTAGTAGCGGATTTGCACTTCGATCACGTTAAGTTAGATGTTAAATTTTTTCTCTAGTATTTTGATTATTATTTTTGAACATGTCTTTTAGACATATAACTTTGTTTTCTGAAGAAATGGGTTTAGACCTATTAACAGTTATTTCTGTGACACTGAACTATGTTCACTGCTGTTAAATGGGACGAGAAATCACGAGTTTTTTGTTCTGCTTAAAATACCAGACTAATTAATGCATTATAATTCAGCTCAAGGTAAAGTGATATTACCATGAAATTATTTTATCTTGGTCTCTACAGGTGGTAATGGCACTGCTGAAATACTGGCCAAAGACTCACAGTCCAAAAGAAGTCATGTTTTTAAATGAACTAGAAGAAATTTTAGATGTTATTGAACCATCTGAATTTGTAAAAGTTATGGAGCCTCTCTTCAGACAGCTAGCCAAATGTGTGTCCAGTCCACACTTTCAGGTCTGTATTTACTGCATGTACAATGATATCAGAATTTTTGTAAAGCAGACTTGTAATGTGGTATTATTCATCATAATGAATTTTATTTGTTGCAAAGAATTCTCCAATTCTGTGTCAAGTTTCAGGGATCCAAACACTAGTTTTACTGTTTCTTTTCAAGAGTGCAATATGTGCATTTGTGTTGGGTGATTCACTTCAGTGTTATGCTTAACATACAAAAGCTGAAAAACTCAGTGTTTTCAGAAGTACCTGAACCCTTTCAGTACAGTGTTTGCATTTCATTGCTTGTAATAGAGTTCTACAAATACTCATTCTTTTGGAAAGTATTTCTTTGCTTACCTTTCAGAGTTTATGGGTTATAGATTGAATCATGTCCCTATCAAGGAAAAAAGCAGTTTTTCCATCTCTCTTCCCATCAGGTCCATGACTCTCATTTGCACTACAAAATCCAAGTCTGAGTTGCAACATTTTTTACCTTATATTTGCCAAATGTTATGATTATTTGCTCTGTAAGAGATTGAAGAAGTGTTCCTTTTTTCATGTCGTCTTAGGTTGCAGAGCGAGCATTATACTACTGGAATAATGAATATATTATGAGTTTAATTAGTGATAATGCAGCAAAGATTTTACCCATCATGTTTCCATCCTTGTACCGGAATTCAAAGACGCATTGGAATAAGTAAGAAACACTTGTACAAATTTCTGCTACTTCACTTATGTGTAGTTCTAGGCTTAAGAGTTCAGATCTGTGAGTTGCTAGTTTAACAGTGTGTTGAGCTGTTTATTCTATGACATTGAAGTTGCCGGATAAAGAGACCATTGTTGTCAATTGCTAGGAAGTATTAAGAATTGAGGAAGATAGCTTTTCCTTTTTTCATTAAACAAGAAAGAGCGTTTTTAGTGCATCTAATCCATGACATTCTTCTATAAATATGAAACGAATTTGTCATTCGTCTGTAGTTCAGATACTTCTAAAGACTAACTTTGATTTCTGATCACTAACCTCTTTGCTAATTTGCCTTTCTTCTGCATTCTAGTGAAATATCTTGTAAATCTGATCATTTTTTCCTTTCATTTTGTTTTCTTTTTTTTAATCTTTTTTCTTTTTTCTCCATTGATTATTTTCACTTTTTTCCCCCACAATAGCGTAGTACTTACGCATGAAAACAGTCCTGGTCAGCTCCCTTCTGCAGCTGTTCCATTGTAAAGTACTTCTTTGTTTGAGCTATTGTGCAACTTCTGGGGTAGTGACAGTATCCCAGTCTGGCTCTAACTGTGAATTGAGGACTGCTGGTAGGCTGGCCAAGAATGAGTAATCAGTCTGCAATTAAACACTGGGAAAGAAATGGAAAATAAAGTGATGTTAAAGTGGTTGCTTACTGTCGCTGGGTGCAAGCAGTAACAAATGATGTACTCATTAATAAAATTCCAATTCAGTGATGCAATTATACATAGTAAATGTGGGTTGCTGTTGGTTGTTTTTTTCTGACTTTTCAAGGTCATGCATTCATTTTGTTCTGAGCAAAAGTCATGCTACCCACTACAGCTGCACTCTTACTTGTAACTCCATGTATTATACAAAGTAATCATTTAACCGATTGCTTTTTGAGCAGTGGTACATTGTAGTCTGGAACTGTAAATTAATCCATAAAAATGCTTCATAAAGCAGATTCGTTTTGTGTAATTTTTGTGATGTTTTCAGCTTTACTTTTCTAACACATTTCTAAAGAGTCCTGGCCTAATTATGTTGAAGTAAGTGCTGTTGCTGTGTGGCAGTTTTCAAAATGAATGGTGTCTTTTCTACACTCCTTTTAATCACTAACCCATTTTTTCTTGAATTTATCAGTTGCCAGTAAGTTACTTACATCAAGATCTTTAATGTCATCTTGCTTTTTCTCTAATAACCCTAATGGGATTACTGTCAGCTACTGAATTTCACAACTATCCCTGTATTGATACATGTAGTATTAGGAGTGAAGTTCAAACATCAGAAGTGCGAGTGATGAGTAGTACTACAGAGTAAGAAAACTGCATTCGAAGTTGGTCATTTTAGTACTTGTATTAGGCCTCTTGTGGGTAAATTGAAACTTCCACTAATTAATTTTGTTTCCACTTATTCTGAAATTATGTAATTTTCCAGTTATGTAGGCTATTGGCTACTGTTGACCAGAAAAAGTAGATTTCAAAGTTTAAAGTACTCTTGAGTTTCAACCAGAAGTTTTACTTATAGGACAATACATGGCTTGATATACAATGCTCTGAAACTCTTCATGGAGATGAACCAAAAACTGTTCGATGACTGCACACAGCAATTTAAAGCAGAAAAACTGAAGTAAGTTTTCATGTCAGTGTGTCTGTCTGTTCTCGAGTAATTTGTTAAGAGTGCTTTAGCTCTGAAAAAACACTGTGTCATTAGTGGGAAGTTGCCCATTTGATTCCAGTACAGCAGTTTCAAAGTTGACTTGCTGAAACTTCTTATATGTGAACTGTAAATCTTCTTAACGATAAGGTGTCTCATGTAGGCTTAGACCTAATACTTCTGGGGTCACCATCTTCCTAAAAATTAAGTTTTTCAGGACACTGCTAATCGTGGAGCCAGTGTAGAGGATCTGTTTAACAGTTCAGTTCACATCCTGTATTTATTTTTGCATACTTTATTTACCCAGTGTTACTTCCTTTCATGTTGTCACTCAGTTTGTCCCAAAATACTTTCCCAGTATTTTTCAGCATTGCATTGTGTGTGAGCATATCTTCATATTTTTATAAAAGTTACCTGAAATCAAGTCGTTACTCTGTTGTATAGTACAGGTCTGTAGTACAGGCTTTATTTGACAGAAGAATCCTGCTAAAATGAGATAGAGAAGTCAGAAGTATTAATGGTTTGGGTCTCATTTTAGGGGCTGGAAGCAGTTAGAAAGTGGGTACTGAAAATACCTGGATTTTACTTTTATTTTAAATTTCAAAGTAAACAGGGATTCTTCAAATAGTGGTTCAGATTATACACGTATTTTAAACTGATATACTGGAAGTAGTACAGATTCTCAACGTAGATTGATTTGTCCAAGTTTTGAAGTGCCTTACTACAATTCAAGTAGAAATGAGCTTGTACTGTAACAAATTCTTAAGGTGTGTGTGTTTATAGATGACAAAATATGAGCATTGGCTCTTCAAAAAAAGACTGTAATTCTCTTTTCCCTGATTGCAAGTAAGTGGAATCCCTTTTAAATGAGAAATCAAATCTTTTCTTCTCTGATTTTTAGAAGTTTTTATGATGGTGTTCTGAGTGTGAATTAAAGCAGGCAGAGTGCTGAGCAATGTCGTAGCAACACAAAACCAAAACAAAAAATCTCCCACCACGTAAGAACTGAAAAGGAGAATGGTTAAGGAGGTCCTACCTTCCATCTTGAATTAACTTAACTGAGAGCTGGAGGCAAATTGTGTATGTGCTTGGATATAGCTGCTCTTCCATTTTTTTTCTTGACATTTGAATCATCTGCTCTGTGCATTGAAGCCTGAGAGCGTTTTTAGCACTCCTAGTTCAGGGTTCTTTTAATTTCTACCAGCCTTCAAAGACAGGTGATCATTCTAGTCTCTGCAAGAAGATGTTTGTAAGAAGGGAAAACAAACCCTAGATTTTACAATTTCAGATTGCATTAGGCATAAGAAAACAAACCTTTTCTACTCTATGAAAATTTTTTTTAAAAAGCATTTATGTCATTCCTCTGGACTTGCTACTCTGTAGAATGAGCATGGTTTTTATTGGGTACTTCTCTGTTAGAGTTCAATTCAAAATGTCTCTGTGCCTTTTCCTTTAAGCTATTACCTGAAGCCATTGGGCTGACAGTAAAAATCTCTGCCCTTTCCATGGTCAGTTATTAATTTCTTATTTATCAATATAGAATTCTAATATTATAAATAAAACACAAACATGCTTTCAGCCTAGATCAAAACTTTCCTGTTTTAATTTTAACTTTTAACAATGTGCATGTACTAAAGATAAACTGATACCAGCCAGTTTGTTGCTTTCATGAGAAAATCTTGAGTTTTTTCCCTTTTATTGTTGATTTGAGATCATGGGGTATTGATATGATGCAAATAAACCTGTCAACAGTGGTATTTTGGGCAGTAGACTCAAACAGGTATAGCTAAATAACTTATTCTGTTGAATTCTTTTACTTCTGTATAATTTTTGGTTTTTTTCAGAGAGAAGCTAAAATTGAAGGAACGGGAAGAAGCATGGGTTAAAATAGAAAATCTAGCCAAATCAAATCCCCAGGTATTTAGAAAAGATTAACAATGATCATGTTTAAATACTCCAGTTTTGTTAACTATCAGTGGGGACAGCAGGTCTGACTGATCATGGAAATAAAGGAATTTCACTAATTGTATTATGAAAGATACAAAATAAAAGTACTTTTCAAATTTGTAACCTTTCTCTTGTGCAAGTAATTATTTTTTTAAAAAAAGGTTTCTGAAAAGCATGATATGAAGTACTTTTTCATTTTCTTATAATAGGACTTACACCATATTGTGTTTTGAAAAGTTAGTGTGCAAAATTACGGAAAAATATAGAGAGGCCATAATTGTTTTCTCTTGAAAAGCTGTTTTGCAAACAATATATTACAAAAGAGATCTTTCTGCTAACTGTGAGTTATGACTGGTCAGTTTTCCTTTGTGTCAAATGGATTAAAGTAACACTGTATGTTCCTGTCTGCTGCATTTGTTCTCCTGCCTGCACTGGGCCAGTCTGCTGGTGAACCTACTCCTCAGGTCTTTCCTAAAGGAAAACATCCTGTCCGGCATTACTTGATGTAACTCAAAGTATGATAAAGAAACAAAGGTCCTTTAGACTATTCATTGTATTTTAAAATTATGGGAGAACGGAATGGTTTGGCTTGGGTTCCCCACCCCCTTCATTTGTTTGGAGAATGCTGTCGGTTTTTCTTTATCTCAATCATACAGTTTGCTGCTATGAAGAAAAAAACCTCCAAACATTTAAATTACTTTGCAGCTAGAATTTTATTATACTCTAGTAAGAAACCTTATCTACTGTGTATTTCCAACACCATCTAGCTGAGTTTAAAATGGTGGAAGAGGGAGAAATGGTACTCTATAAACAGAAGTGGGACACTTTCTGATCTCAGTGCTATTTTAAAATAGAAAGTATGAGGTAATCTCTTCTTCTAAGAAGACAAAATCCGTAAATGTTTTTTTCATCTTGGGTCATTTGTCAGGGAACAATTACTAAACTGCTTAAATAAAATCTATTAAAATTAATAAAATTTCAGTTGACAACAGATCAATTAAATTAATCAAAAAGGGCTATTCATATGAAAGCAGTAATTGACTTTGAGTGGCAAAACATTTCTCTAGTGACGTAAGTCATACAAAAGCCTTGCTTGAAGAGTTATTGATATACATGGTCATTAGCTATTACAAATGATGAGCTATTGCATGTTTGGCTAAGTAAGTGGATTGAGTTGTAGAAAAATTCAGAGTTCTACATTATCAATTTCCTTTTCTTTCCAAGCAACTTTTTGTAAGGACATTTTCTGATACCAGTTAACACTGCATGTATACCATACGTTCTGCATAGTCTGCTTGAAGAAAGCTAGTAAGTGGAAGCAAATTAAAATAAAAATTATTAATTTTAACACTGAGTGCTCCACTGAATTGACACAAGGATATAAATGCTTTCAGTGCTCTAGATAATGGATTTTTAGGGGTTTCTTTTTTCCTGGAATTTCTGTGAACTTTTTTGTTTGTCTAATGACTGATGGTTCTTGTCGTTCAGAGTTGTTCCTGATTCTGCAAGACACAAAAATACAATTTAAGATTTTCTATCATTGTAATTATATTTGTTAAGTCCTTGCTGTTAGGGTTTTTTTAAATTTTTCTCATCTGCATTAAATTGTTGGTACACTCAGATTTTAAAATACTTGTGAGGAAAAACTGATGAAAAAGTCTATGTCTGCACGTAAATAAGTTCTGAATTTAAAACTATGTACACCTCATCTGAATTAAAATAAGATCTGAAGTATTGAGATTACTGGACAACAAAGATTTTATTTTTTCTACAATTTCTAAAAGACTTCTATAAATTTTACTTTCTGAAGATAGGAAAGTTTAATATTTTGGTTTGAAATTATATTAAATGTATGTTAGGTATATTTGGTCTTTTAACAGTGTATTTTCTCTTCCAACACAAAATTGCACCAGCAAATAAAATGATCGTGTTTGGACAACATATTAATAAGGTTTCAGATAACTGATTGCCAAAGTAGACATTCAGTACTGACAAAATCTGAGTATTTTAAAATTGAGTCTCAGATAATCAAACCATCTTTTTTTTTATGCTGTCTATTTTTCAGCAGGATATTTCTGCCAAGTGAAAAGTATTGGAGTTCCATTCTAAAATTTATTACATAGTCCCTGGAAGCATAATATATTGAAGTTAATCTCAAATAACTAGTAGTTATATCATTCAAATGCTCAAATACACTCTTAGTATTTAGATATTACTGCTAAGAATGATTATTTTAACACTTTGCGTTTTATTAGTACCCGACATATAGTGACACGAGTTTGCTGAACAGTCCTGTTGCAATGGAAACAGATGGGCCTTTAATTGAAGATTTGCAGACGCTCAAAAAGACAGTGAAAGAAGAGGCTTGTCAGGTAAAGCCTTGTGAAGATAGCAAAGTACTCCAATTTATGAATTCATTTAAGTGACTATTAATCATAAACTTGGGTTATATTTTCAGCCCTGTAACCATTTATTCTTGAGTAATACACTTCATCAGAGCTGCTACTTTCAAGTGATAGTATAGCAGCCAGAAATAGTGTTGTTTCTAGTGCCTGTGAATCTGCTATATGGTCTCTTTTAAGGTTTCTTCTACAGAAACTTTAATTTTCACTTAGGAATAGCTTTTTGTGTCATTATGGGAACAATGATTCTGCTTTAAGGAGAGTGAAAACTATAGGTAAAATCTATGACATCATGTTCTAGTCTCGTTTCTGTGTAACAGTTTTTATCTTTCATAAGAAAAGCTTGTCAGTACTAGAATCTGACTGTATGTTATACATTTTTGTTTGTTATTCAGAGCCTTGTTTGTGGCTAAAGTTCTTGTGCTTTGAAAAAAATATGTAAAGTCTGTGTCTTGCACTCATGGGTCTTCTTCCTCAGTCCACCATCTGTCAGATTCCATTACCCCATGCAGGGCGAGGACACTCAAGGTCATTTCCATCCTTTTGTCTAGCTAATGCTCAGTAATATTCATGTCTTTTTAATTTAACATCAGTTAAGTGGAATTAGAATACCAATGTTGAAACTAGAGATTTCAACTTGGAGCTGCTTGAAAATGGAGAGAGCATTGCAGTATCACTAAGATTTCTGATAGGAATATGTACTGTATGGTACTATAAATCTGTCTGAATCCAGCAAAGTCTAAAACTGGAGAAATGGAGCCAGAAAAAAAAGTTGAGTTTGGAGATAAAGTCAGTTAATTTTAACCAGTAAGACATTTAATAAAAATAAGCATGTGGTCAACCTAACCTCCTAAATTACTGTCTTAAAATTCCAGTGTCATTATCCTGCAAGATTATATTTTATTTGTTATATGGCATTTTGGATGAAGGTTGGAATTAAAAGAAACGCTGGAATGCTAAGACACACTCAAGGATCTCTGTTTTTTAAACACTTGTGTAGGTTGTGGGTCCCTGTGCATTATATGTAAATCTTGGTGGCTGAATTACTTCCCTCTCCAGGGCAATGAACAAGAGTAGCATTCTCCTGAATGGGAATGATGGTTAGAGCTAGTCAGTGAGGAGCACTGGGCTTACTAAAGTTTCTAAACCTCTGCCTTTCTTCATACCATGGATAGCTTAGCCAGGCCCACAGGAGGGAGAATGGGGCCTCCTTTCACTTGCTTCAGAGCCTAGAACCAGTTCTAGTAGAGAAAGGTGCATACAAAATTATTTAAAAGAATTAGTACTGTTTAATTTTAAAGTTGTGTTGATCACAGTGTCCATCTTTGTGCTATTTCCTAACACTTAACTATTTTCTTAGGGTTTATGAGACCTTGGTTCACTTTCTATCCTGCCAGAGAGCATTAAAATTCCTACTTCCTAAGTCTGAGTCCTCCAACATCAGTTCTAGAAGAAAAGCGGCCAGAGTAGGATTCTATGCTAGTAGTTGGGACAATCAGTTAAGAACAAAATTCCCAGTCCCAGCTCCTGGAAGAGTTTGAGGGTTTGGGCCAGTATTATACAATATAAAATGCAGAAACAGTAATGTCAGCCTAGACTAAAACCAAGGACTCTCATCTAAGTCTTACCTTCTTTTCTACGAAGAATTCAGCTTCATGAGCTATAAAGTTTGGGCTATATACAGCTTCATTGGTAGTATTCCAGCTGGAAAACAAGTGCATCATATCCCTGTGAATGAGCTTGATTTGCTACCACCCACAATTGTAAGAAAGGGTGGGGATTTAAAGAAATGACACTAATGAAAAATAAACAAATTGTAAACTAAACAAAATTCTGAAACTTGGGTTGGAACTGCTTAAGCATTCCTTAGCCATCTCTCCAAGTGCATGCTGTCTTCCCTTTCCTTGCTCATCAAGCGTGCAAGAAATGAGATGACTAAAAGATTGTAAGCCAAGTTTTCAAGGAGAAAGATCCTGGCCTAGCAGAGGTAATAGAATATTTTTAATCGGGAATTCTTTCATTAGAAAAACTAAGCCTGCAAGAGGATGGATAAGTTCAGATCACCAGGCAGGAGAAGAACTGATTTTGGATTAGAGTATTGTGGAAAGCAGGCTAGGTAGCATGCCTGCATCAGTCTTTGAGAGGACACTGCACAGACAGTTATACATCCCTTGCTAAGTACCATCAGCAGTTGATGTTAAAACAAGAGCTACTACTGTTATCCATTGGGGAAAAAAAAAGAAAAGGCAGTCAAAAGGACAGCTTTGTTTCTTAAATTAAACTTCAGAAATGAGAAACTACCTGAAGATCTATACAGTTTCAGTGAAAGTAAAGTTTATTCCAGAGGCTGGCAATATAGCAGAATGTGCCTACTGAAGAGGTGCTGGACTGACTGAGGAAAGTAGATCAGGAATTTTTTCCTGTACCAGACTTAAACGAGCATTTTTAGTGAATACTCTGCCACAATAAAGTTGGACTACTGTGACTTAATAACTTTGAACGTGCCAATAAATCAGTGGCTAGGTAAAAGCCAGGCAGTTTTTTTTATAAGGACTTTTAATACAAAAACCTGAATAAACAAGCAAATTAGGGTAGGTGATTCAGATATTGGAACTACATAAAAACACTGTTATAAATTTTAAAGATACTTTGATAGGAATATTGTCTGGTTTTGAGAAAGCATTGGTAAAAAGGTACTGATGTCATATTGTTAATAGCTTAGAATTTCATAGCTGTTTAATTTTCCTCTTACAGAAAAAAAATGGTTTTAATACTTGAAACTGCATAGCTGGTAGGGTAAAGAGGAGAAAGTATAAACTTTTTTCCATATATTTTTTTCTTTTTCTGTAAGAGGAGAAAGTATAAACTTTTTTCCATATATTTTTTTCTTTTTCTGTAAGTGAATGTACTGATGTACAAAAAGTACTCTTAAGTAATGTTCAGTAATTAGTATGTTTGGCTAACTTTGTTCCGTTTTTATTTCAGGCACAAAAAGATCAGAAAAAAGATCGTCCTCTTGTGCGACGCAAGTCAGAACTGCCTCAGGATATCTATACCATGAAAGCCTTGGAATCACATTGCAGAGCTGATGAATTAATATCACATGATGGGCATTAAACTATTACAGTGAAATATTATTTTGGAGGAAAATTTTTTTTCTGGACTCAGTTCTACAGTAGAACTTAATTTTTTGTGCCATACCAATCAGTTACACACAAAGTCAAAGCTTTCTTCAACCCAGTTCTGTAGGCAATAACTTAATAGAGTATGCAGCTCAAGATTAGTAGTTCAAACAATGGTAAATTACCCAGTTCCATTTGCAGAATATTGGGTTGACTATCATGAAGTGGACACAATTTCCTGGAGGTGTTGTCATAGTACCAACTAGCTGATAACATGCAGTTTTTATAGTTGTATTTGAGAAAAGCATTCTGTAAAATCTTTCCGTCTAAGTAAGTGAATGACCAATAGTTGGTACTAATGATAAATGTGTGTTTTCAAAAGTGAAATTATTTCAAATATAAGTATTAAACTTTTTCTAGGATTTCTCAGCTTTACAGTTGTTTCCACATTATTGCTGTCTTGTAATATACCAGCAGTTTTGAAAATACAGTTATTCTTTCTTATTATAAAACATGGCTTACAAACTGGTAACATTCATGACAATCCTCAGTCATCATTCCTTTCTAAGAATTCTGTAAATTCATTTCTCTTTTATCTAGGGTAAAGATATATATATCTCTCTCTATATATATATACCACATCCTAATACTTTATGTAGATTTAAAGCCATATCTTCCAGTCTTTAGTGTATAATATGGCACCAGTATTCCAGATACAAACTGGTAGAAAAATTTTTCCTAAAATGAAAATTTGTTTACTATGACTGGGAACAGACTGAATATAAAATTTCATTTTAAGTTTTTTCAAGTCAATAAAATAACTCTTTCACTGTTTTCTCCCTTATCTGAGCTTTTAATACTCAGCATTTTTCTTGGGCTCTACGAGTTCAATATTCTGTGGCAGATATTATGTGTGATTTCAGTTGCATCAGTCTTTATCTGAAAGATGAACAAAACCTTTCAGGTAACACAACATCATAAGCTTATTAAAATAAAAAAAAAATTAAAAAAAAAAAAAAGGAACAGACTCCTGAATTCCATTCTGGCTTCTTTTTAAATTAATCTAAGAGCTGAGGAGATAGTGACCATAATTTTACCGTGAAAATATTTTTGTTGTTGTTGTAAAGAGCACATGTGCTGCAAATACACCTCACAAGTGAACTGAAAATGCATCTGAGTTGCTGATGATCTTCAAATGCTGCTATATATTCCACAAGATTACTTGCATGTAATGAGCTTTTTGTTGTAGATGGAAAAGCACGGGAGGAAAATCTCTTTAAAAATATAGTGCTTTGTCTTCAATATTTGATTTCTCTCAGGGTGGCCAGTATTTTAACTTACTTATCCTGCTTACAAGCTGTTTGAAATGTGTTCTGCTATTCTAAATGGGTGATTAGTTTCTTTTGTCTCTGGCAGTAACATGATATAACTTAATGTTTAATGTCTTGATGCATAAAGAGATAAAAAACGTGGCTTCTTTAAAAATAGTTTTGTTTTATTTTTTAAGGAAGTATAACATCTCCTGCATCCATAAAAAAAATATTGCTCAAAGCAGACATTCATAGTAACCTTGTGCAGATGTAGTGCCTGCTGTTTGTTGGTTGCATTTAACATTCAATTTCCAATATTTGTTACATTGTCTATTGGAAGAAAATTGTGAGTGGTAAATATTGGCTTACAACAACTAAATTTAAAGACCAACCCAACCTTTAAGTGGAATGTCCACTGTGTCTGAAAACATTTCCTGTAAAACTTGAAAAAGAAAATGCTTTACCATTAGGATAAACTATATGAAAACAGTTTAAAGATGCCTTCTACTTTTGAGGGAAAAAGGGTGCTTTTTTAATTGTGTAAAGCAACATCTATGTATTTTGATATACCATTGTTTGAACTTCCATCTTTAGCTGGTAGATTATCAGTTAACTTTGATTTTGGGTGTTCAGTATGTCTGTGCAAGAGATTGCTGAAAGGAATTATGTTACCCAAGGGGAGGAAAAAACCCAACTGTATATCAATGTTTGATTGATTGTGTGATACTCAATGTGTAAGAACATCTTTCACTGTCTAGATTTTGGTTTTATTCTTTATTGAAGATAAACACTCACCAAAAAGGGAAGTATTGTGGTAATTTAGAGGCTTCAAGTTCCCTATAAAGGCATATTTGAAGTTTTGGGCCACTGAACATTTGCTTAGGCAATATTCCAAAATCTTATCACCACTAATGGTTTAGCATGTTTATTATCAATATTTATATATTTCGTATAATCTTGTACTAAACAATTCTAAAACTAATACGTCCAAAATAAAAAGAAAATTTAAAGTAGAATTTTGGTGATTGTTGTTCTTCATAAAGTTCTGTCTGATACCTTCCCCCATTTTCCAAAATTACACCTGTACATCAGGAATGTCAAAAGTAATATTACAAGTGTCTTTTTAGTGTGGCTTTAGTATGGCTTCATTTTAATATTGTACATACATTGTACCTTGTTTTATGGTAATAAGTAATAAAAATGTAGACTTCATATTTTGTACAGAATCGTCCTATGTACAGAATAAAAAGTTCCTAGAAACAGCAAAAATAGGTAAGTGGCACAATTATTTTTCATTAGACAATATCTGTAGCATTATACATTAGTGGAATGTTAAGTTCAAATGTACCTACATATTTTTTAACATTTTGTAATTCAATTTTTTGTTCTGGCATTGTTTCTGAAGAACTTCATACACCTGCCATTTAATATGCTTTTATCTAATTTTAAAACTTTAAAAAAAAAAAAAAGGTGTATTATATGGACAAATAAAGAACATGTGAATTTTACTTGCTCATCATGAAACTAAATTTAACACAGGGTATTTGGGGGTGTGTTCAGATTATCACTGCTAGCAGAATCAGCTGTACAAATTAAAATAATTTCATAAATTTCTCAAAAGCAAAAAAAGATGGAAGGCCATTAGTGTAAAAAAAAAACAAAACAGGAATAATTGATATATTGATATTCAGTAAAAAATGCAGACTTGTAGAACACCAATCAGTACTAAAAGGGGTTTGGTAATACTCCAACCTACAAATATGAAAAATGCCTCTTTCATACTGTAGTATTTTCCCCTGTAACATTTCTGTATTGGCAGGCTTCAAGCAAAGTAGCCA
>NW_008237222.1:9802439-9807177 GCF_000691975.1 Corvus brachyrhynchos
AACTGAAGTCTGTAGTAGGAGTCGTCTTCCCTCTGCAATCCATAAAAATCTTCAAAAGAACTAAGGAAAGATTCACATAAAGCCGACCTTCAGCTGCTGGGGGAGTTGGGGGGGCGTTGAGCCTGGGATCAAGAGCTGACTACTGACTTGAGTTATAAATGTAAGATTTGAGTTACAAGTTAGGTCTTTGTGTAGTGAAAAAAAAGTTTTCTTCATGAGCTCAGTAATAAATTCATCAGATCATGAATGAAAAACAAGATACTGAAACAACTGAGGATCCAGTTACTCACTTTTGGAAATCAGGGTTAAATACATCTCAAAATAAAATGTTTTAAAATGCTGACAGGGATGATATTTTTTCCATATAAATACCTTAGTGAGTTGCCAACATGTTCAGGAAATGACCTTTAATCCTTTCCCTCTAAGGGAATTAGGCTCTGGGGCTTTGACCAGCAGCCTTTTTTGGCAGTGCTTTCGTGGTTTGGCTTTGTGGAATTGGAAAGGAAGGTGCTAGTATAGCACATATTGCTTGTGTTTGGAGAGATGTTCATTTGCTTTATGCACCTCACCAAGGTACTTACAGGAGATAGCTGTGATTTCAGGTTATCCTAGTGTTCTGGTTCCCTTTATGGGCCACCCACCTAAAAGTGGAGCACTTCTGCCCCTTAGATCTTACCCTTACTATGTGCAGTGATTGTGGAGACTGACTGTGTATAGCTAATTAAGAAATGCCATTCTAATTACCATCTCACTGTCTCCCTAGATTATAGTTTCTTTTCTATGAGGACACTTGGCTTGAGCTGTCTTTACTTCATGAAATAAAACTTTGATGTAGTTAAACATTTTGTATGAAGAAATTCCCAAGGGAGAATTTACTGTGGAGCTAAAGAAGGCAGTGCATTATTCCTTCCTCACCTAATGGAAGAGCAGCACGACTGCAGCTGGCTCTTCCCTGGAGCCAGGCACACGGGGACTGCATTCCTTCCTGCCCCGGCGAGGTCTGCGCACACACTCGGGAAGGTTTGTAAGCAGTGACCCTGTGGTGAGGAGGGGAGAGGGCAGTCACATAATTGTCTTGAGCTATTTTAGGCATTTTTGTGATCCAGAAAACCACACTGAGAGGGTTCAAGCTAGCACGAAGACCTTGCCGTAGTAATTTTTCTTGTACGCTCACTATAGAATTAAAGATGCAAGAGGATTAGAGATGGGAAAGCAAGTGATTTGCACTAATGGTTACTTGTTGGATTTTTTCCCTTCATTTTTGGTCTCAAATACTACCAAATTAATATTAAGTATAGGAAAAATCCTCCTTTTTTTCCCCCTGAAATTGTTTCTTTTATAATTTATGAAGGTTTTCTTTCTACATATATTGTATGGCGTTTCCTAGGAGCAAGTCTTGTGCCTTGACAAGTCCTATTCTCATGATTCTCTGAAATACATGTCTTTAGTTAAATTATATGGGAAATGTGTCATATTGGCAATCTTGCCTTTGGGTGGCTGATTTCAGTGGCTTCTCATACCTGTAGGAAGGGCCAGGTCTTTTGTGTGCTCAAGAAAAGGACATCCATAATTAACTAGCACCACATCAAGGCAAATTATTTTTCACCCTGATTGAGCAAGGTGAAGCCTTTTCTCTCTCCATAGACTTTTTCTGCAGAAGACAACCTGTGCAAAAAGTTAGTTTATCTTGTCTCTGCTTCAATTTCCTTTAACTTAATTTGTATCTTCCTCCTGCTCCCCTTGGCCTAGTAGATAAGGCTGAAGTGATTAAAGGAATACAAAGTCTCTACCTACGCTGGCTTCTAGTTGCAAGTAGCCTAGCACTTAGATACCAGAATTCAAGACTTGTTGCACATGGAGCATTTCTGATTTTAAAACCTACAGTAAGATGAGACTTGAGGGTTTTTTGACCCTGCTTTCTCTGCAAGTCAGCAGCAGTGTATATAAATGTTTACTTGAATTTGTTTCCTCTGCCTGTCCTTCCTTCTTCATACTTCCCTATTTTCCTTATTTGCATTTTTTCCTTGCAACAGTTTTACAGCAATGAACTATTGTATCTTGCTTTGTAAGCTACAAAATTCTATGACAGTTTGGTGCAGCAGATGATGACTGCTCCAGAAGAACGAGCATGCCCATACTGGGAACCATCCCTTGAGCTCACCTCCAAAGAGATGCCAAGTTACACTTGAGATGTATGTAGATTGCTTAGGTATATTATCAACACCCTTTAAATGAACATCTCCAAATCCAGAGTGTTAATTTAACCTGTGGGTTTGGGGTTTGGCCTGTACTGGTGCTTACTATGTGGATGTAAGAAGTAGCTAATTCTCCCTGCATTGGAAAGCCATTGACTGAGACCAGATATGGGATAGCCGTGGTGGAATTCAAACAGCCTAGCAAAGTTAGCTCTTTTTTTCATATGAAACATGATCCTGAAACAACGTACATATAGAAGAATTATAAGGTGTAAGCAAACTAGACTTTGGAAAATTGAAATAGGTGAGTGTTGTATTAACCACTGTCTCAGTAACTATATTCAGAGAAGTATCTACCACTATTTTTCTTCATCCAAAAATGTACATTTCTAAGGGGGGGGCGGGGGGTGGGGGCTGATTCATCAAAAAACAATCACCTCTGTTAGTTTTGGTGCTTGCAGTTGAAACTTAGTTGCTGAGCAAATAATTTTTCTTCCAGAGAATGTTTGAGATTTTACTTAAGAAATCTTTTTTTCAAAGTTGAACTGCACTCATAAGTGCTTTAGGAGCCTGCCTGAGCATGGCATGCTTTTTCCCTTGGTAGGAATGGAGAAGCTGGGATATGTGTGTGGGCTTTGCAGATTTCTAGTGTCATAGCTGGACATGCACACTTTAATGCTTAGTTACACTTGTGTAGAGGCTTACAGATCAGGTCTTCCTTTACCAGGTAGGATATTCCACCCCAGCTTCCTTACTTCTTGGGCAGTACATCTGAACAGATCCTGGGCCTGGGGGATCTCTGTGCATTTCCCTGAGTATCTATTGAGGAAATGCATGGGAGGTTCAGACGTGGTTTTGATGCCATGGAGATTTTTGGCCCTTTTCTTTTATACCCCTGGTTTACCTTTTTACAACTTCTGTATTCCTGGTGCTTTTTGCCTACATTCTTGGACTTGTTTGTCAAGCTAAGAGACTAAACATTTTAGAAGCTTCCTAGCTAGGGATCAGTGTGCCCCAGACCCCAAGGTCCTCTCCAGAACATATTCTGTAAACCAAGATAGAACCATCCAGGGGAAGGTTCCTTGGGGAGGGGGGCTCACTTGAGCCTCTCATTGGGGAATCTTTGATAGATAAGCTAATTAGTAAAACCTATAATGTTATACCAGATCTTTGGGGAGAGACTTCGGCGGGGTGCATTTCGATGCATATGACCTGGATGTGTGCACCTAAGGATCCTTACAATAAATACCAAGGTAAAATCCCTTTTCCCCTTCTAACCGTGTATGACTCTTGATTTTAAGACCAGGAAAAGGCATCAGTTTTGTGTGGTTGCTTTGCTTTTCTCTTGCGGGCAACATTCCCTTTTCTATCTCTGTATGAGCAAAAACTGGAGTTTCAGTCTGTGGGTCACCCACCATCCCTAAGTGTACTTTCGGGGAGTCAGTGGAATTGCTTTGGAACTTCACTGCCCCTTCCCCTCTCCCAGACACATCCAAATGCCAGCCAGGACTGAGGGACTAATTTGGGCAAGGAGAAACGGGATTGTCCATCTCAGCAGCAGTGAGCTGAACTCATCTAATACCTCAATCAGTCAAACACACATTGGGATGTGGCTGCGATGCCATGAAGATGTT
This sequence comes from Corvus brachyrhynchos, assembly GCF_000691975.1. Taxonomy (NCBI): domain Eukaryota; kingdom Metazoa; phylum Chordata; class Aves; order Passeriformes; family Corvidae; genus Corvus; species Corvus brachyrhynchos. Next base: position 9,806,269 of record NW_008237222.1, read on the forward strand.
TAGGAATTTTTAAAAATGAAATTCTTTTTATTTAAAATCCCCTTTCTCACTGATGTACTTTTAGTCCCTGTCTCCTTTTATGTCCTTTGCTTTTGGGATGCAGTCTCACAAAAGACTGGGATTAATGGTTTGGGTGCCGGATTCATTAAATGGTAATTAGCACAGCTGGCTGGCTGGGCTGGGTATGTAAAGCACCGGAGATACTTCAATGAAGAAGCCTTGCAGTTGGCCTGCTGCTTTCTTCACGGGAATATGTAATTTTTGCCACCTGACCTATGGCTTCTGGGTTAATTTTTCACATGAAATAAACATTTTTTTTCCTTTGGACAAATGAACCTCGGGTCTGCTTTATCTTCCGGGTAATGAGGCAGCAGCAGCAGCAGAACATATATCTACCTGGGCGCTGCTGCCAGGGCGCGGTGGGGGGAGGCTTTTGCCTTCTCCTTTCCGCTCACATCCCGCCCTCTATTTCCAGAATAAATCACTCTGATAAAACCTTTGTGGAAGGGTTTCCTGCGGGGAACCCTTCAGTAACTGAAGGTAGCTTACAAGACGGAGAGGGGCTTTTTACAGGAACGTGTAGTGACAGAGCAAGGGGGAATAGATTCAAACTGAAAGAGAGTACGCTTAGAGTAGATATTAGGAGGAAGTTCTTTACAGTGAGAATAGCGAAGCACTGGAACGGGTTGCCCAGAGAAGCTGTGGATTCCCATCCCTGACAGTGCTCTAGGCCATGTTGGACAGGACCCTGAGCAACCTGGTCTAGTGGAAGGTATCCCTGCCTATGGCAGGCATGCTGGAACTGGGTGATTTTTAAGGTCTCTTCCAAGCTTAACAGTTCCATGATTCTACGAATAGATGGTAGCGGGGAGCAGCAGCCGCCCGGGCGGGGCCGGCGGGCGAGGCGGG
>NW_008237222.1:9807897-9857848 GCF_000691975.1 Corvus brachyrhynchos
GTGGCACCGCTCCTGCGGCAGCCAGGCTACTGGGGAAGGGACCTTCTGGACGAGGCAGATAGCCGCTCTGAAACAGAACAAAAGCGCCAAAACCCCGGATAAAGGGGGAAGAAACACCCCTGGCCTGAATCGACCTGTAAAAAGTATCTTTTCATGGTTAATTAAGGAGTTCCTGTAACTGACAAACGAAGACGTGGACCTTGCCGTGCCTTTGTTTAGTTATCAAAGCCTGGTGGCCGTGCTGCTTGCGCTCGGAACGGCGTCAAATGCTGCATGTAATACTGCAGCTGAGCTGAGACTCTGGCTTGAGCGTCTTTGTTACTTTCATGCTGCTGTTACTATTTATTTTGAAAATGACTTGTCAACAAATCTGTTGCTAAATAGGCTCTTACTGTCACAGAATGCAGCCTAATGAACAGTGACAAAATACAGCTAGGTTTCATCAATGGTGCAGGCTTTTACTGTTAAACAAACCCCTGCGATCTGTAAATGGCTACCTGCCTGCCAGCATGAGCTTGCAGAATTCTGCTATTAAGCTTCTGGATCTCTGCTCCTGGTGTGCTGGTGGTTCTGTTCCTGTACATATCAAATCCTAATAAAGTCATACTTCATATTGCATTATTTAACATGTCAGCAGAAACAGTGTAACGTCCTGATATATGCCCTGCAGTTGCTGCACACATAGAGAAACATCAAGAAGGTTCTTCCATTCACTGTCCATTCATTGTAAACTTCAGATGTTGCTTAAAAGTACCCCATCTTTGTTAATTTTTTTGCCTATTTCTGCTGATTATCCTCCTCCTGCTGCTTCTAAAGTTTGAGACTTCTTTTTCAGTAGGGTTAATTTTCTAGAAGAGAACCAAAGAACAGCTGTCTATGAATTCCTGATGTGGTGTGTAATAAGATCTAAAGAAAACCATTTAATATTAATGCAGATGATTTCTGCATTTTGCTATGCCTGGATCATGCCTAGTTCAGGCTGGAAGTAATAAAAGATAGTGGTGATCCGTTATCTCTAGGCTTATGGCATAGATATTATATATTTATGCATAAAAAGAAATGGAGAGACTCATTATGTGTTTCAAAAGCCAAATACTAATTTATGATGCACAGAGACCATTTCTGTCCATGTCTTCTGGTTTAATAGCAGTTACTTGGGCAGAGTGGATTTTATGATTGCCATCCAGGTGTTCAGACTTAACAGATCTGAAACCTCCAGGAGCATATGGAGAGGTCTGACACTATTAAAAACAATGTTTTTATTATTGAAGCTTGTCCATGGACTACATGGCATGAAGTAGATTACTGATTACAAGTACAATAAAACAGAAGCCTTATTTCTGCATAATGAAAGCTGCTCTCTGGTATCACCAGCTCCCCAGCCTGCCAACAGCTCTCATATGGGTTCCTGTGGTCTTGAGTGCCATGTTGCTCTTTGACCAGGGTTCTGGTGCTTGGGGCCACAGATGTGACACCCTGAGGCTGTATCTCCTAAGGGCTAAACGAAATCAGAGCAGGACAGAGTCTGCTGTAATGTGTCCAGTGAGAGTGTGTCCCCCTACAGGGAGTAACCTTCTGCACTGAAATCACTGCATTGCAGCACGACTGCCTGCATCCCCAGCAATTACATCATCTGTGATGCACTGACTGTGCTAATGCCTGAGTACTTTCCATGGCTTGGCTTTTTGTTCTGTCAGATTTTTTTTTTGTTCAGAGACTTAATTTCCAAATCATTTTCAAAGTAGAAGTCTGAAAATACAAAGCCACCTTTGAAAGGAAAAAGCAGCTGTTTACTTCCTTACTGAAGCATAGTTGTCCTGGCAACATGTCTCAGCAAATAAATGCACGGTCTGTATTGCAGATTTCTCTCTCAGAATGAGTTAAAATTCACTTACTGAAATATTTTATTACTTTTTATAGCAACCTAAATCTTAGTGGAGTTTTGTTAAAAGACAGTGAACCCATTCTGCATCTGAGAGATATTGCAAAGCTACATTTGACCTAATTTAGTTAAGTTGGTGTGGAACTTAAAGGTTAGAAAATAGTCTGGTAATAGCAGAAGATGGTTGAGAAGGAGTGGCAAATGTGTTAGAAATTAAGTATTTCTTGCATACTATATTTTTTTGCAGAGGATGTGGGAGATGAAGGAGAAGAAGAAAAAGAGTTCATTTCCTACAGTATCAGCACTGACATTCATTATGGAATAAAGTCAAACAGGTGAATTAGTGAAATAGATCTTGACATTTCTACTCAATGTAAAACCACAAGCAGATGTACCTATTTTACCTACAAATTTACCTCTGGCTTACCTAGTCCTTTCAGGCAGTGTTTTTATTCAAGTGGGGCAATAGCTTTTCAAGGTAGAGGCTCTCATTAAAAAAGGGTGTGTCATGAGGCTGAAAGGAGTGGACCTAGGATTTCTATCTCTGGGGTTAAAGAAACAAAATTTTACTAATTTTGACATACATGCAACTGTCATGTACGCAACTTGAGTTCCATAATCTTTGGTTATGTCTGACTCTTATATATTTGTGACTTATCCTGAGGCATATTTGACTCTGGAGCTTTGTAAAATGTGTGTTTCTTTAGTGTGCCCTTACTTCAGAGTCCTTATTGATAGCTCAGCTTGTTTATTACCGAACAGTAAAGATGTATTGATTTGGAAGACTTGTGTTCAAGTCTCTTAGGAGAAAGATTGTGAAGTATGATGATGCAGGTTACCATTTGACTCCTGAACTTGCAGTTAGATTAAAGCTATTGTGTCATTTAAATTTCAGATGATTAGTTAGTAACTCTCTTCTCTGTTCCATAGCCTGGCGTTCATTAAACGTACAGCAGTGATCGATGCCGACAAACCAGTGTCTTCCCAGCTCAGAGTGCTCACTCTCAGTGAAGATTCTCCATATGAAACATTGCACTCTTTCATTAGCAATGCTGTTGCTCCCTTTTTCAAGTCCTATATCCGAGAATCGGGCAAAGCAGACAGGTAATTCAGTATAAATACTGCATTTCTGTGCTCATGAAGTAAAGTGTTTAATGATTTAAAAAAACCCCAAACAACAGTGACTCTTCAAGGTGAATCACTTGAATTGTTTAAGCACACAAACACATATGATGCTGTTGCTGCCTCTGGAGAAGCAGTTCAGGTCTGAATGCATTATGTATGGTTTTTGGTTTGGCTTCTTATATGGAAATGTCTGTGCTTTTTCAGGGATGGAGATAAGATGGCTCCTTCAGTTGAGAAAAAGATTGCAGAGCTTGAAATGGGCCTCTTGCATTTGCAGCAAAATATTGAAATTCCAGAGATCAGTCTGCCAATTCATGCGACCATTACTAACGTTGCCAAGCAGTGTTATGAACGTGGAGAAAAACCAAAGGTTACAGATTTTGGTGAGAAGGCTGAGGATCCATTGTTCCTCAATCAGTTACAGTCTGGAGTCAACCGCTGGATTAGAGAAATACAAAAGGTAACCAAATAAAGAACAGGAAAAGAAAAACAACTAAGTAATAAGAACTTCTATGTAGTACCGTGTATCTTCTTCATAGTTTACTGGTAAAATGCTGTTTCATGCAGGATACTCTGAAGATCTGAGACCAGGTTTCTCAGTCACCAGAAGACACTGGTCTAAATTAGGCTAAGCTTAGTCTAAACTTGGAATCTAGTCTAAATTGTTCTACAAATAGCCAAGACTATGACTGTTTTATACATATTGGAATAGACTCAAGTAACTGGCAGTAACCGTGAATTTTGTAACTATTCTTCAGATCTTTACATCAGATTGAGAGGAGCACATCTTACTGGCTTGTTTCATTACTTGCCCCTGGTCCATGCACAACCACTTCACAGTTGTTGCTGCAGCCCCATCTTGTAATCTCATACTTCTGCCTGTTACTTTTCAAAAGAACTGCTGTTCTGCTGGTGTTACTTAAAATTAGCATCTCAGATAGTACTCTGGGTTCGTTGCCTCTGTGTCCACAGTAAACACATATTGCTCTGGAACAGTTGTCTTTCCTTACCTGAGAGCATAAAACATTTGTTGTCTTGCCTGGCTCATCTGCTCTTAACCAGAATACAGACACTGCTCAGGAAAGCAGGCAGGTGACATTTTTAGGCTGTGCTGAAGATTGTTATGTGGGGGTTCTAAAACCGACCTTTAGGATCTCTGGAATTACACTCGTCATATGTTGCATGCAGTTCCTACACTTTTCAAAGAATAAGTGCCAAAACTCTGAGGTTGGGTTATTAAAACCTAGCGGTTGTTATGTGTTTCAATTATATTTAGTAACAGCAAGTTTTTACAATTGAAGCATATAAATTAAACTATTTTCTCCCTCCCTTCTCTTTCTCTCCATTACTTCGAAGGTGACCAAATTAGATCGAGATCCTGCATCAGGCACTGCATTGCAGGAGATAAGTTTCTGGTTAAATTTGGAACGGGCTCTGTACCGCATTCAGGAAAAACGTGAAAGCCCAGAAGTTCTGCTGACTCTGGACATTCTAAAACATGGCAAACGTTTTCATGCAACTGTCAGCTTTGATACAGACACAGGTAAAATACTTACTCAATGACATTTTTCACAAACGTCCTACTTTGGATTTGAAGGTTCAAAATCTTTTCCGTTTAGGTCTGAAACAGGCACTGGAAACCGTGAATGACTATAATCCACTGATGAAAGACTTTCCACTGAATGACTTGCTGTCTGCTACGGAGCTGGACAAAATCAGGCAGGCCCTTGTTGCAATATTTACCCATTTGAGAAAAATCAGGAACACAAAATACCCAATCCAAAGGGCATTGCGTTTAGTGGAGGCTATTTCAAGAGATCTGAGCTCTCAGCTGCTTAAAGTGTTGGGAACGAGAAAACTGATGCATGTTGCCTATGAAGAATTTGAAAAGGTGTGTTCATGGTTTTGTGAAACTGGTTGCTGTGGTTTTGCATTGGACAGTGACTTTCAGGAAGCATTTAATTTGGGAGCTAAAGTTCCTGTTCTAAAACTTTTTTCAGGTAATGGTTGCATGCTTTGAGGTATTCCAAACCTGGGACGATGAATATGAGAAGCTACAAGTTCTGCTGAGAGATATCGTGAAAAGAAAAAGGGAAGAAAACCTGAAGATGGTGTGGCGCATCAATCCTGCTCACAGGAAACTCCAGAGTCGTCTTGATCAAATGAGGAAATTCAGGCGTCAGCATGAACAGCTGAGGGCAGTCATTGTGAGAGTCTTGCGACCTCAGGTAATCTTGGTCGTTACCAAACAGAAAATCTGTGTGGCTTCTTCAAGAGTGTTACTATTACTTGAAGTTACCAACACAATAGTGACGTTCAGTTTCCATGTTTGCTTCCAAAACCAGTTTAGTTTTGAACCCTTGCTAATAGGCTTAGCTTTAATTCTGACTTACATTGCATAATACATGCTCATGTTAATAAACACAGCAAGTCTAGACATAATACAGAGGAGATTAATAAGTGTTTAAATCCTTGAACTTGGCTAAACCATGGTGGAAAATGAGCTTATGCTGCACAGTAACGGAAGTTTGTAAAGTAACTGTGCTACCCTATTCCTACTGGAAGTTAAATCTGAAGCATGACCGAAAGTTTATTAAGAATGTATCACTGATTGTTAGGGGGTTTTTGCAATGTTTTTAGAACCAACTGCATTTTGCTACTTCCAGGGAAATTCTGAAGTATCCAACTCACTAAACTGTGATTCTAATGTAGGTAACTGCTGTTGCCCAGCAAAATCAAGGAGAGGTACCTGAACCACAAGATATGAAAGTAGCAGAAGTCCTTTTTGATGCTGCAGATGCTAATGCAATTGAAGAAGTCAATCTTGCTTATGAGAATGTTAAGGAAGTAGATGGATTAGATGTTTCCAAAGAAGGTACAGAAGCCTGGGAGGCAGCAATGAAGCGCTATGATGAAAGAATTGATAGAGTTGAAACAAGAATAACAGCCCGTTTGAGAGACCAGCTTGGTACAGCAAAGAATGCCAATGAAATGTTCAGAATCTTCTCCCGGTTTAACGCCTTGTTTGTCAGACCTCACATTCGTGGTGCCATTCGTGAATACCAAACACAATTGATCCAGCGTGTGAAAGATGACATTGAGTCTCTTCATGACAAGTTTAAAGTACAGTACCCACAGAGTCAAGCGTGTAAAATGAGTCATGTTCGTGACTTGCCTCCTGTGTCTGGGTCTATAATTTGGGCAAAACAGATTGACAGGCAGCTCACTGCTTACATGAAGCGTGTGGAGGATGTCCTTGGCAAAGGCTGGGAGAACCATGTAGAAGGTCAGAAGCTAAAGCAGGATGGAGATAGCTTCCGCATGAAGCTCAACACTCAGGAGATCTTTGATGACTGGGCAAGAAAAGTTCAGCAACGCAACCTTGGCGTGTCTGGTCGCATTTTCACCATCGAAAGCACTCGTGTTCGAGGTCGAACTGGAAACGTCCTGAAACTGAAAGTCAACTTTCTCCCAGAAATAATTACACTTTCAAAAGAAGTCCGAAACCTGAAGTGGCTTGGTTTCCGTGTCCCACTAGCAATTGTCAACAAAGCTCACCAAGCAAATCAGCTCTATCCATTTGCTATTTCTCTAATTGAAAGTGTCCGCACATACGAGCGAACATGTGAGAAAGTAGAAGAGCGTAATACTATCTCACTGCTGGTCGCTGGCTTGAAGAAAGAGGTGCAGGCTTTGATTGCAGAAGGAATTGCACTTGTGTGGGAATCATACAAACTTGATCCATATGTACAGCGCTTGGCCGAGACTGTCTTCAGTTTCCAGGAAAAGGTTTGTGTTATCTTTCAAATTCTGCAGAATTTTTACATTTATAGTTCAGTAATGTGTGGTTATCCAAAAGTGTCATTGAACAGCTGAAAACCAGTTCTGCAGCTCTTGGGTTAAGCAGTTGATTGAGTCAGCACAAATTGATCAGCTGGATGGATCTTTTAGTAGTGCTAAAATTGGTATTAGCAGTGGTATTTTCATTTGATATTGCTAAAATTGATTGACTGCTGCATCCAAATAAAGGCATGTGATTAACTGTTACTGAGTAATTATTGTTTCCTTGATCTAACCTGTCAAACATCCCATTTTTCCTAAACTATCTCAGGTGGATGATCTGCTCATTATTGAAGAGAAGATAGACCTGGAAGTCAGATCATTGGAAACATGCATGTATGATCACAAGACTTTCTCCGAAATCTTGAACAGAGTTCAGAAAGCTGTGGATGATTTAAATCTTCATTCATACTCAAATTTGCCAATCTGGGTCAATAAGCTGGATATGGAGGTAGGTTGCAGATCAAGGAGTAGTATATGTGTAGAGGTAACGTTTTATTCAGGTGCAAAATATACTTCGATTATTCTCTTTTTAGTCACCCAGGGGAAAATTCTCATTCCCTGAAAATTTCAGTGTATTTTTGGTATGCAGAAGATGCAAGACCTGTGTTGGGGTTTTTTTGCTGTTGACTTTTGGGATCAGTTAATTCAAGGGGAGTTTTGTCTTTTGAAGAAAAAGGTTTGATACAGCTTGACTGCCTAAAAGATGCTGGGGAGCAAGGTAGATAAAGGGTGGTGGAAATTTGCTATTCTGGTAGCCATCATATTGTTTGGTTCTGCCTGTTAAGTTTCAGGTTATTGGTCACTAGGCCAACTTCAATACAGTTAAAAATGTTTCAGTATATTAAAGTCCATAAGGACCAGGAGAAGCTTTGAATTATATTCAGTGAAAATCTACCAAAACGCCTAAACCTCTTTAATCAGAGAATAGTTTGGCTTGCTAGGGACCTTAAAGATCATCTAGTTGCAGCCCCCATGCCATGGGCAGTGATGACACTGATTCAGTAGCTCAAAGCCCCATCCAGCTTGGCCTTAAACACTTCCAGGGATGGGGCATCCACAACTTCTCTGGGCAAACTGTTCCAGTGCCACACCACCATCACAGTGAAGAATTTTTTCCTAATACCTAATCTAAACCTCCTCTCTTTCAATTTAAAGCCATTATCCCCTGTCTTATTGCTACAAGCCCTAGTAAACAGTCCTTCTCCAGCTCTCTTCTGGTAAGCCCCTTCTGGTGCTGGAATGGCTTAGTATAGGAGCACTTGGTTCTTCGAGGTGCTAGAGTGTGCCTGGTGTCAGAATATATTGATAGCAAGGATCTTCATGCAGTGAATCTGCAGGTTTTTCCTCCAATGTGCCTTATTTTCTTTAGATTGAAAGAATCCTGGGTGTTCGTTTGCAAGCTGGACTGAGGGCCTGGACCCAGGTTCTTCTGGGACAGGCAGATGACAAAGCAGAAGTTGACATGGATACAGACGCTCCTCAAGTGAGCCATAAGCCTGGTGGTGAACCCAAGATCAAAGTAAGTTTTCCTGTGGGTTTTTTTTTTTCTTGAATTAGATTTTTTTCTTATTGTCAATTAATGCATAAATTATTTCTGAGCCTTATATGGGAGATAAATATTTCTTTTGCATCTGTTTTTGGAGAAATATTTTCCTCTTCCCATTTAAATGCAAGTTTATTTTTGAAAATTGCTTCTTGAAGTCCAAAATTCTTGTCTATATGCAGCAGTACCTGCCAGTAAAACTGGGTGTTTTTACTGTTTCTGCAGAATATTGTACATGAACTAAGAATAACCAACCAGGTGATATACTTGAATCCACCAATTGAAGACTGTAGATACAAACTTTACCAAGAAATGTTTTCTTGGAAGATGGTAATTCTGTCGCTGCCAAGAATTCAAAGTCAGAGATATCAGGTAAGTGTAACAAAGCGGTATCTAAGTCTGAGCAATTGCTTTCACCTTGTCATTAGTTGTCCTCAATATATTAGTGTGCTGCTCTAAAACCATACCTGAGTGCTCGGGAAATTCATGTATGTCACAAGTATAACTGTGATTCTTAGGTTGGAGTGCACTATGAGCTGTCTGAGGAAGAGAAATTCTATCGTAATGCATTGACAAGGATGCCTGATGGCCCTGCAGCTCTGGAGGAGTCATACTCAGCTGTCATGGGAATTGTGACTGAAGTGGAGCAGTATGTCAAGGTAGGAGGCTGAGAGGATATAATGGTACAGCTAAAATGAATGTGGACTTTCAGTTTTCCTGGGGGTTAGAGGGAAACACATCTTTTGGAATATCCTGGGGAAGTTCTGAACATTGTGAAATACCTCCATTAGGTTTGGCTGCAGTACCAGTGTCTGTGGGATATGCAGGCTGAAAATATATACAACCGTCTTGGAGAAGACCTGAATAAGTGGCAGGCCCTTTTAGTTCAGATAAGAAAGGCAAGAGGAACATTTGACAATGCAGAAACCAGAAAGGAGTTTGGACCTGTTGTCATAGACTATGGCAAGGTAAGAAACTGTAATTTTTTTTTGTGATAAATGCATTGAATTTCAGAATAGGTGTATAACAGAAAATAACAAGGGTGACAAATAACTGTTATGTAACATTATTCACTTGTAGGTACAATCAAAGGTGAACTTGAAGTATGACTCCTGGCACAAGGAAGTGCTTAGCAAATTTGGCCAGATGCTTGGTCAGAATATGACAGAGTTTCATTCACAAATTTCTAAGGTAAGAAAAGTCATAATTCCAGTTTTTCACTTTCAGATCAACTGTTGTAGAATGCTAAAACACTGATTTGTGCCCTTAACAGTCCCGTCAAGAGCTGGAGCAGCATTCCGTGGACACTGCTAGCACATCAGATGCTGTGACATTCATCACATACGTGCAGTCCTTGAAACGCAAAATCAAACAGTTTGAAAAGCAAGTTGAGGTATGTTTGTTGTCTTTTGCTAGTGGTTCTGACTTGTGGAAATGTCAGGCTTAGCTCTTAAGATGCAGCTTCATGATATTCAAGTTCTCTTAAAAACAGGCTTGAACTTCATATTCTGAAAAATCCTGTGAGCTTTATAGTGAGCATTTATTGAAGTATGTTTATTTAGTCTTGCAGCTTAAGTTTTGTCTTTTTAACTTAAAACCACTGTGTCTTGTAGCTTTATCGCAATGGTCAGCGCTTGCTTGAGAAACAACGGTTCCAGTTTCCTTCCTCTTGGCTGTACATTGACAACATTGAAGGAGAATGGGGTGCCTTTAATGATATCATGCGTAGGAAGGATTCTGCCATTCAACAACAAGTAGCAAATCTGCAGATGAAAATAGTTCAAGAGGATCGTGCAGTGGAGAGCCGAACAACTGACTTGCTTACAGACTGGGAGAAAACAAAGCCTGTAACAGTAAGTAGTGATGACTAATATTCAGTAAGTGTGGTAGATTTTCTGCATTCAGTAAGAAGTAGGGAGTTTGTTTTTATGCTTTTTTTGCAGTTTTTCATTTTAGGTGATAGTAGAAGTCTTTTTAAGGGTTATATAATAACCTGTTAGTGTGTTGATTTTTGGCAATAGTTGCAGCGGGAAATTTACCCTTAATACATGGGCCTCTGTTAGGTGCAGAAAAGTGAATGACTTCAGTGACTAATAGAGCTTTGTCTGAAACAAGTATATGTCAGAGGTATGCATGAAGGAGGATTCAGGAGCAAGCTGCTTTTTGCCTGTTTTTTTTTTCACCTGAAATGCTTTTTAGTAAAGCCAAAAACTGCATGTAAAAATGTGATAAGATTTACTGTGGACTAGTATGTTGCCTTACTGTCAGCAAAATGGAAAAATAATGAGACAAACTAACATTTATATTTAGTCCTCGCTTTTAACTTGCCTTCAGCATAACTGTAGGATTATTGGATTCATGTATCCCATGTAAACTTTAGGGAAACCTGCGTCCAGAGGAGGCTCTTCAAGCTCTTACCATTTACGAAGGAAAATTCGGCAGGCTGAAGGATGACCGTGAGAAGTGTGCGAAGGCCAAGGAAGCTCTGGAACTAACAGATACTGGACTGCTCAGTGGCAGTGAAGAGCGCGTCCAGGTACAACTTGCTCACACACTTTCTCGGCAGTTTGGGATAAAAATGTTTCAGTTCCATAATTTTCTCCCCTAGGAGAGTGACTTGTAGTGTGTGCTGTACTAACATCAGGGCATAATCTCCACACTGACTCAGTTCTAGCCTTCAGGGATTGTCTGTGATCTCTTCCTTAACTGTCTTATTCTTTTGAAACTATTATGTGACCTGAGATGGAAAAATCTCATCTTGGTCACTTGCTGTTGCAGTTCTGTTGAATTGGCAAGCTGTCTGAAGGTTTTTGATGGATTAGAAATATTTTGTTTAATTCACCCATGCTAATGACTTTGAAGAAATTAGGAATAACTGCTGATGTTTGATACGTTCTTTACTACAGGTAGCCCTTGAAGAGCTGCAGGATCTCAAAGGTGTCTGGTCTGAACTCTCTAAGGTCTGGGAACAGATCGATCAAATGAAAGAACAACCCTGGGTCTCAGTACAGCCTCGCAAGGTACTTCACTTTTGTGTACTTGAACAACACATGGCCTGTGGTTACCTGCCACAAATATATGCAAATTAGAAATTAGGCCTCTTGAGATAGACATGCTCAATTGTCAGTCTGGATCATTTTCAGTGTTTAGGTACCTTCTTCAGTTTCTCGTGTGTGGAGGGCTGGGAGCCCTTGGCACAAGAGCCCTCTGCACTCCCTTGGAGGAGAGAGGCCTCAGGGCAAAAAGACTTACCCCAGAGATAAGCAACGTTCCTCTGGGTCATGGTGACAAAGTGAACCACCCCCAGCATGCCTTGTTTCTATATGGTAACAGCCTGTACCCAGTTGGCTAGTTGGTTTCTACCCCACCCCCTGCCTTTCCCATAAAAGGCCCTATTTCTGCCCCTCAGTAGGGAGCCTTTGTCCCTGGCCTCCCCTTCACAGGGGCTGCTGGACAATTAAAGCTACCTCTGTGGAATTGCCAAATGGGGCTCCTGTCTCCCTGTCCCTGAGTTCACCTTGGGTGATTTCACAAAGAGCTGAATCACAAGAGCTGGAATCACTTGTAGCTGAGAAATTGCTACACTTGCTGAAATCCCCTGCTGCCCAGGGAGGCCTGCCACGGCCCCTGGAAGATGCTTTGCAGGACGCTCTCTAGGAAGGTCGCAGCACACCGGGTTGTCCACCCCCGGCTTTCTGGTAGCAATACTTGCGAGCATGTTTCTTCTGAGGCTAAACTAAATATTATTCACAGGATTGTCATAATTTAAGTAATCTTACAGGGGATTTATGCAGTTTCCATAGTTTTGAGATTGGACTGCATCTACAGAGAGGAAACTGCTGTTTTTAAATAGGCTGTTCGACCTCATTAGGGAAACTTCATTATACAGTCAGGTAAACACCATCAATTTTAGTTCCGTGCTCAGGCGGTAAAGAGTAGAAAGAACACTAAGCTATAAACTAACTGCCTGTGACAAGACTACATCATAAATCTCAGTCAGACCAATAAAATTACATTCTAGGCTGTAGAGTAACCACATCTTAGGCAAATACGGGTAACACTTAAAAGAGCTGTCCTGTTGCTAGTGTCTCTTTAGAGAGAGTTTTCTGTAACAAATATATAGGTAACTTGCATGGTTATGTGCATGGACTTGTAGAGAAAGATTTCATTGCTTTTATGTTACTGATAACAGCTTCGACAAAACTTCATCGCAGTTGTTTAAAAGGCAATTTCAACCGCTTGCGACAGTATGCTTCCTATGAGTATGTTCAGAGACTTCTGAAGGGCTACATGAAGGTAAGTTACACTCATTTCTGAAATGGATGTCTTTTATATTCAAGTTCAAAGATGTAATTGCTTCTTTGTCTTCTGTAGATAAACATGTTAGTTATCGAACTGAAATCCGAGGCACTTAAAGACCGACACTGGAAACAACTGATGAAGAGGCTTCATGTTAACTGGGTTGTCTCAGAACTGACCCTGGGCCAGATCTGGGATGTCGACTTACAGAGAAATGAAGCAATCGTCAAAGATGTTCTGCTTGTGGCTCAGGGAGAGATGGCTTTGGAAGAGTTCTTGAAACAGGCTAGTATCAGCTCTTGTATGTATGCATGTAATAGCAAATCAGAGAGCTGCTGTTAGGTGGCTACTTGTGTAGTAAACTTGTCACTCTAAGCTGAAGTAAGTGCCAAGACTCCATGAAATGCTGTGTTTTGGGCAACAGTTTAAAGCTATGGAAACTTCCTCTGATGAAACTCGCATTATTTGGGAAAAGCAATTCTTGGTAGTGACTGCAAGGACCCCACCTTGAACTGCATCATAGTCTCAATAAATATTAACAAAAGTTTGAGCGTAAACCCAGAATCTTTGGGTAAAAAAAATAAAATCTGATTACTCTATTTCAACTTTGTAACTCTGTTGGAGCAGAAATGATTGATGTCATACTTTAAACATCTTTTTCTTCAGATAAGAGAAGTGTGGAACACTTACGAGCTGGACTTGGTCAATTACCAGAACAAGTGTCGTTTGATTCGTGGATGGGATGACCTTTTCAACAAAGTCAAGGAGCACATTAACAGCGTGTCTGCTATGAAGCTGTCACCATACTACAAGGTAAAATGGAGAACAAAGCTAAAGAATTTTTGTGTATTTCTGCCTTTCCCTTTTATTTAGTTCAGATTTTTGTCATCAGGGACTATATTCACTGTTTAAAGTTGACCAACTGTTAATTGTATATGCATACTTTGTAACTATCAAAAAAATGTTTCCTCTAATAATTATTAGTAGTCAAACACTTGATAATATTAAAATGAATGTTAATGCAATGTTTAAACTTCAGGTGTTTGAGGAAGATGCCCTTAGCTGGGAAGATAAGCTGAACCGTATCATGGCACTCTTTGATGTCTGGATAGATGTCCAGAGGCGATGGGTTTACCTGGAGGGTATCTTTACTGGCAGTGCAGACATCAAACACTTGCTGCCTGTGGAGACCCAGCGGTTCCAGAGGTAACTTTTTAATTGTTTTGTTCTTTTCTTGCCTCCCTTGGAGCACCATGTGGGTAGGCCTGAAACTTCATGACTCACTGTAGCACTCTCCGAGTTGAAATACTGACTGCATTCTTATCTGGTCCAGCTGGATTACAGCTGCTGTAGATAAAAGTTCATCAAGCAAGGAGGTGCAACTATGAGAGAAAAAGGTTTATAGTAAACAGGCTGATGTGTAATTTTTAGAAGATGGTAGGGACTCAGGTGGTTTTCCTTGCTAGTTCATGTCAGCTACTTCAAGGGTTTTTCTGGCATTGTGGCTGCAACAATCAGGCTGATTTCTGTTGCTGCAGCCTTTAATCTCACCCCTTAAGCATTATTTACTTCCTCTCTTTTAAGTTGGTCTGATCACACTTACTCATTCGACACACTTCCAGTCAGATCAAAGAATCAGATTTATGCATCTCTTCAGGAAGTAAAGAAAAGTAGACCTTCTGCTCTGGAATTGGTAGATTGAACACTGCAAATAAGTTGCAAGTTGTGGGCTTGAGGTAGATAAAGAGGTATTTGGGGAATTTAGGGTTGTGTTCCCTAGAGCCTCTGCAGCCGTTAGAGGTGGAGTGGTCATTTAGAGATAAATAACTTTGGTGTTCTGCAGGCCTGTGGTTACTGAGTTTGCACTAATGTATTGTGTTATTTTACTTGCAGCATCAGCACTGAATTTTTGGCACTTATGAAAAAGGTGTCCAAATCTCCACTTGTGATGGATGTTCTTAACATTCAAGGTGTGCAGAGATCATTAGAGAGACTGGCAGACTTACTTGGGAAGATACAGAAAGCACTGGGAGAATACTTGGAAATGATAAGAAGTTGACTCTTGAAGTAATCTGATGTTTCTGTGCAGGAATTGGTGTACTGCTCTGTAAAGCCTCTGCCAGTTCTGTGTTGCATATGCATGAGATGTTACAACCATTTACAGATTTAGTTATAGCTACTTCTCAGGAAGTGGGACTAAAACTTCCCTTATTTGCCCATCTGTGGCTGGTTGCAGGATGTGGATATTGTCTAAGGAGCTATTGCAGTTGATTTCTGCAAACTTAAGAGGTTCTTCTGCCATTTGATTCAAGGACAGTGTCTAAATTGTCACAGTCCAGTATTTAGGTCATTGATTTTGACTTACCTGTAGTCCTCAACTAGTTTGTCACTTAGCATAAGATAATAAGGGTGAGGAGGGTACTGAGTGGGAGTTCTCCCTGGCTGGTAGGACAGTTCAATCCCAAACTCTACTTTGGGTATTTCAGAGATGGATAAGTAAAGAAAATGATCCGCAATATGGAGCGTGGATACGCTTCCATATGGTACAGACCATTTGAACTTAATGATAGCACTGAGGTATAACTGCTGGCAAATTTGTGGTTCATGCAGTCTTGCAATGTTGGGACAATGGTTGTCAATTACTTCTGTTAGTAGTGGCCATGGATGAATCATAAATCATAAATTAAAAATGATAGTTGGAGTTCTGATACAGATCTAATTTTATGTGATTAATAGGTTCTACTTTGTTGGTGATGAAGACTTGCTTGAAATCATTGGAAACAGCAAAAATGTTGCTAAGTTGCAGAAACACTTCAAGAAAATGTTTGCTGGAGTTTCTAGCATTATTCTCAATGAAGACAATTCTGTGGTTCTTGGGATATCCTCACGTGAAGGAGAGGAGGTATAGCTGCAGTATTTCTTTCTAAATAAAATTCTGAAAATAAGGGAATGTGGACTGACTTAAACTTTTAATTCTTGCAGGTGCTGTTCAAAACACCTGTCTCCATCACAGAACATCCCAAGATCAATGAGTGGCTCACTCTTGTTGAAAAAGAAATGAGAGTGACCCTTGCTAAATTGCTTGCGGAGTCTGTTACTGAAGTAGAAATCTTTGGAAAAGCAACTTCAATTGATCCAGCAGTCTACATCTCTTGGATTGACAAATACCAGGTATTAATGTGGAACACTTCAATATGCTTCAGTATGTTACTTTAGCAAGGAAAACTGTCTGATGAGGTTTTTTTTACACAGGCTCAGCTTGTTGTACTGTCAGCCCAGATTGCATGGTCTGAGAATGTGGAGTCAGCCCTCAATGGTGGAGGTGGAGACAACAGTCCTCTCCAGTCTGTCCTAGCCAATGTTGAGGTCACACTCAACGTCCTGGCAGACTCTGTGCTGATGGAGCAGCCACCCCTTCGCAGAAGGAAACTGGAGCACTTGGTAAGTAAAAACCTTTCATCTCTGGGGTTTACAGGTGAGCATTTTTTAATTTTAATGAACAAGTTGATCAGTCGAATTACTATTCCTCTAGGAAAAGGTTTTGTGCGATTTAAGCAATTACATTAAGGCCTGATCCTTAATGTAGGGGTGGTAGTTTTTCACTCTAGTCAGCTTAATGCCTGATAGCATATTACAGACTAGCTCAGTGAATTGACCTTCAAACTGGATCTTCCAGGTATAGAAGTTACTGATTTTTTCATTCAAATCTGAAATACATCGTTAAGCTGGTTATTATTGTAACTATGATATGCTTTTGTTTTTAGATAGGGATTGGGGGTGGGGGGAGAGTTAAAATCATCCTGGGTTATTTCTAGAGGGAAATACCTGATTTCTGGCAAGTAAAATACTGAGTTCAGTAGTGTAACAGATTAACAGGCTAACGGGACCAGAGTGCTTTGCTGTAAACTAGGAAAGTCATTAACAGTAGGCAACATGGTTAGTTTTGGCTTTGTAGCAACAGATTTTAAAGCAGAGGCTGGTTTTAGGTCATGATTTCTAAGTGATGGCAATTCACTGTGCCAATCTGAGAAGCTGTAGGAGTCCTGTCTTTATTAGCCTGTCTTTATTGGCTTGTATTGCTGTGGTCTTAAGGAGTTACCTTCATTCTCCAGATCACTGAGTTGGTGCACCAGAGAGATGTTACAAGATCACTGATCAAAAGCAAGATCGACAACTCCAAATCTTTCGAGTGGCTGAGCCAAATGCGGTTCTACTTTGACCCAAAGCAGACAGATGTGTTGCAACAGCTCTCCATTCAGATGGCAAATGCCAAATTCAACTATGGTTTTGAGTACCTCGGGGTTCAGGATAAGCTGGTACAGACTCCTCTCACTGACCGCTGCTACCTGACAATGACACAAGCCCTGGAGGCAAGACTTGGAGGATCACCATTTGGTAAGTTTGTGAGACAAGTGTATAAAATTCTTACCTTCTCTAATACGTATGAGAATGAGTGGTTTAGGTCACTTAAAGAATCACCAGTGAGGTATCAGCAAAGGTAGGTTTAATATGAATTTGTAAAAGCACAACAAATTCTATGGCAAGATTCATTCTATTACTGTATTGATCAAGCACACAAGGAAAAATCTGATTAAAAGCAATCTGGGATGGTTTATGTGGAGACTAGGGACACAAGGATAAGCAGGGATAACAGTAAGGGATGCAGAGGGGTAAGAAAAACTACCATTGGGTCAAAAGGGTCAGAGTGGACTCCCTTGCCAAACTTAGCTTCAGACTGGATCAAGTTTAGGTCTGAAGGATTTAGCAGTATTTCATTACTTAATCAGTACAATAATAGCAGTACTTGAACAATTGATTAATTTAAAACAAAATTATTCAGTAGGATTTTCTGTAAGCAGAGCAGTAACTTGACAAAAAGTTTTGCTTAATTATAGACCTAAATTGGCACACAGACATGAAGTATGTGCAAAGGTATACCTATGAAAAATTCCCCTTGAATTCAGTGGATGGCTTTGCATCTCTCCACAAATGAAGGGTTGGGTCTCAAGGAGTGGGGGGTATCAGCCCAAGTTCAGTTGTCAGCTTTCAATGGCAATCCTCCATTGCAAACTGGAGAGATCACAAGCTCCAAGAGGCATCCCACAATCCTGGTCACAGCCTGCTGCAGTCCAGGAGATCTCAGAGGGTCTTAGGACCACTGTTTATAGAGTTGCAAAATTATTGGCTTTAGTCATCACTAAATTTCCGTCCTGACCACAATCCGAGTTGGTTACTAGAATGTTCCTTGAAAAGTCCAACAACAAAAATATTACTCTACTTGGTCTGTTGTTCAGACAGAAAAAATGTAAGTCTCAAGGCTATGAATTGAAAAACAGGAGCTCATTAGACAACAGATGTTGTGGGAGCAGACAGGGTTTCTGATAAGCTCAAGGGGAGCTAACTGGTGCCGTTAATGTAGGCCAAGGCCTAACAAGCATTCCTGAGACTGTAGTGTGGCCTGGGATGGGGTTTAAGGGGTGGAGTGGGGAAAGGATGTGCACTCCCACAATACAGTGTTAATGTAAACATGCAAAACACTTATAACTAAGATACCAAAGAACAAAATGGTGTTTCGGGGGAAGTTGGAACAGTTTTAGATTTCAGTTGAACCCTCTTGAACAGGCACCTTCAGAATCCGCATGCTGGCAGATTGCATGAGTTGGCAGTGCTGCTCAGATGATAAACACTAAAGTGTGTCCATCCCATTTCAAAAACAGGTCCTGCTGGTACTGGTAAAACAGAATCTGTTAAAGCTCTTGGGCATCAGCTTGGCCGCTTTGTGTTGGTTTTCAACTGTGATGAAACATTTGACTTCCAGGTAAGCTGTTTGATTGAAACAATGTAGTCTTCATTAACAACCAGTAGGAATCTCTTCAGAACTCCGAAACAGCCAGCAGTGTTTATTTTCAAGGTGATTATCTGTAAGTCTTAACTGAGCTGGTGTCTATGGGTCATATAGAACCTCTGTAACAAAAAAATGCCTAAAGCAGAAGTGGGGCAGAACACTGCTAGAGCAGAGGTTCTGGGTTTTTTGAACAGGTAGTTCTGTAACAGCAAATGGAGGGAAAGGAAGTACAAGGCAGGGGCTTAAGACTGGTTTTAGGAAAGTAACTTTAAACTATGTAGTTTGCATTGATAGTACTGGTTTAATGAGGAACAGATGGGAGTGTGAGACTGCTGAAGTAGCTGCACTTTACCAAATTATCCTTTGCAACACAGATGTGCAGTTTATCTCATCATGTGAAGAATTCTTCAGAACTAAGAAAATTTATCCAGATATTTGAAGATGAATGACATCTTCAAACTGAGAACCAGATGAAATGATTCTGTAAACTGTAACACAGCAAATTGTCTCCAAATGAAAACTTTGGTCAAGTGTAGAGATAAAAAATAATGTAAAACATGGACAAGGAATCACTGAACTTTTCAGACTCTGCCAGGTTGGCCATGTGTGGGCTTTTTTCTGTACAGCTGTATTTTGACCAGATCAGGATTCCATTAAGCCAGCATTTGGCTCACAGGGGTGACTGTAAGAAAATGCCTAGGGAGTATAAAAATCACCAATAATGTGATCCTTCCTTGCCCCAGCTCCCTTCCTCCCTCTGGCAGTTAAGAGGATCAGGAGTCCCACTGGAAAAGTGTTAACTCTGTTCATGCTCCAGTGAACGTTTCTTCATGTACTATTTCTCCCCTTCAATCCACTTGCACACTTGGTTCTATAACATCTTTACCAAATTGTTCTACTGTGCACTATTACTATGCACTTCATGAAAAAGCACCTTCTTTTTGTCTTTTTTTAATGATTCCTATGTTCTTGTAGTAGAAAAGACAGTGAATAATTTATTCCTATTCATCTGAAACCAGTAGATTCTAGACCTCCATCATATTCCCTCATGTTGCCTTCTACAGAATCTTACCTTAAAGGTTGTTCTTTATGTGGAAAGGTTATCATACTCTGGCCATTCAATTTCCTCTTCTGAAATGTTTTGTAGTTCTTATATCCTCCTTGTGATAAAGGACTAGAACTGCACCTGATGTTATTGGTATCAGCAGACAAAACATTATGCAGTGGACTTAGTTTGCCTGTTTTGGAACACACTGCAGTACAGTATGGAGTAATAAGAGAGCTATGGTTGTCCTCTGTGGTTCTGTGAAGCAGTGAAAGCTGAATGTCAGAACCCTTTCATAACTCTACAATACTACAAATACAGTACCCTACAATTAAACACAGCTTCTTCCTGCCTTGGATGCATTGTGTAAAGTGCTCTTCTCTGCTTCCTTTGACGATGCAATTGAGTGAATTTTCCCCTCTTCGTGCAGGCAATGGGGCGCATCTTTGTGGGACTTTGCCAAGTGGGTGCATGGGGCTGCTTTGACGAGTTCAACAGACTGGAGGAGAGAATGCTCTCTGCAGTTTCACAGCAAGTTCAGTGCATCCAGGAAGCATTGCGAGAGCATTCCAACCCCAACTATGACAAGAGTATGTAATTCTTTTCTAACATCCTTCATGCTGTTTTGTTGCTAAGCTACATTTCTTGCAAATAATGCAAGGATGAAGCTATTTTATGTCAAAGCTTAAATATTTGATGTAACTTTCAGTTGGTAGAAATTTATATTGTTTGAGTTGCAGTATTGGAGAACCTGCTGTCCATTACTGTAGGAAACTAAAATAGGATAAAGTATGACTTCAGTTCTCAGAGTGATTGATTACTGACTCAGGTATAACTAAATACACTCTCTTTTCAGCTGCAACACCCATTACCTGTGAACTGCTGAACAAACAAGTCAAAGTGAGCCCTGACATGGCAATCTTCATCACCATGAATCCTGGCTATGCAGGCAGATCTAATCTGCCTGACAATTTGAAGAAGTTGTTCCGTAGCTTGGCAATGACAAAACCAGACCGTCAGTTGATTGCCCAGGTCATGTTGTACTCCCAGGGTTTCCGTACAGCTGAAGTTCTTGCCAATAAGATAGTACCATTCTTCAAGTGAGTAACAAGTTTGGCTTCAGTCAGTAACAATAGAACTTACAGTTCAAAGCTATAATCTTTGCAACTCACTAAGCATATTGTGCAGCAATCATTTCAAGCAAAAGTTTCAAGTAAAGAATGATATTTACTGAGTATTATGTTGGTTCATACTGAGAATCAAATTGTATTTTGCCTCTTTTGCTTCTTAGGCTTTGTGATGAACAGCTGTCCTCCCAAAGTCACTACGATTTTGGCCTGAGAGCACTGAAGAGTGTGCTGGTTAGTGCAGGTAATGTGAAGAGGGAGAGAATTCAGAAGATAAAGCGGGAGAAAGAAGAGCGTGGTGAAGTTGTTGATGAGGGAGAAATCGCTGAGAACTTGCCAGAGCAAGAGGTAATGTGTGTGCAAAGTCTCTGCTTCTGTGATAGATGATGCACACTAAACAAAGAAATTAACCCTTCAGTGTTTACCATTTAATATTAAGCCATGTGAACAAAGTAATGTTAGTTACCAAAGGTAATTTGATAGCTTAGAAGCACCAAGTTAAACATGTTTTCCAACTCCCTGAATTGTAGTGAAAAATTCATTCCTATGAGGTGGTGCTTATGACACTTATTGCTGCTCAGCATCTCAGCAATTAATGCCAGAAGCATATTGAAGAGACATGAGAAACCAGACTTGCATAAACTGAAAATCAATAGGAAGTCATTGGGTAGTTCCGAAGTTGAAACCCTGTCAGTGGTTGTTTTGACTGAGACTGCCCTGGTCTGGTACCTAATCAGTTAAGTATTTAGTGAAGTATTCCTTGTCAAACACATTTGGTGAAGTGAACTTAACAAAAAAATCTTAAATGAAATGTGTCTCACTCTCTCTCTGCAGATTCTGATCCAAAGTGTATGTGAAACTATGGTACCAAAGCTGGTTGCAGAAGACATTCCACTGCTGTTCAGTCTCCTTTCTGATGTATTCCCTGGAGTACAGTATCACCGTGGAGAGATGACAGCCTTGAGAGAGGAACTTAAAAAAGTGTGTCAGGAAATGTACCTTACCTATGGTGATGGAGAAGAAGTTGGTGGCATGTGGGTTGAAAAGGTAAAATCTAAAACTGAAAATGTGGAATTGAAGTTTATGTATAAGACTAAATTTACTTTTATATTATGAAAGGTGGAAAGCTTTTAAATTTTTGTTGTCTTAAACAAACAATACCTAAAAGCTTAGATTAACTGCTGAAGTTAATTGGTACGTTATTTCTTGTGTCACAGGTTCTTCAGCTGTATCAGATTACACAGATAAATCATGGTTTGATGATGGTTGGTCCCTCTGGAAGTGGAAAGAGCATGGCTTGGAGAGTACTTCTGAAGGCCCTTGAACGTCTGGAGGGTGTGGAAGGTGTCGCTCACATTATAGATCCAAAAGCAATCAGCAAAGATCACCTCTATGGTACTTTAGATCCAAACACCAGGGAATGGACAGATGGCTTGTTTACCCATGTCCTGAGAAAGTAAGTCTTTAATAGTACAAATGCAAAATGGCTGGTACATTTGTGCCAAGGATAATCTCGCCTTACTGAGTCTTAATTCTCTACTTCAATGACTATTGCCTTTAATATAGAATCATAGACAACGTGAGAGGTGAACTACAAAAACGCCAGTGGATTATCTTTGATGGTGATGTAGACCCTGAATGGGTTGAGAACTTGAACTCTGTTTTGGATGACAACAAACTTCTGACTCTGCCGAATGGAGAACGTCTCAGCCTCCCACCAAATGTAATGTTACTTTTTTTACATTGTGCTTATGTGCTGTATATAAGCTTGTTAGTTTAATTTAGTATTTACTAGTGTTGTCCCTCTTTCTCACCACAAGCAAAGTAATACTGAGTTCAGATTGTGGTTTGCTGGAGTAAGGAGTTTATGTGGAAACATTTCATGTTACACTTACTCTGACCCTGTAAGACAAAATGTGAATTAAGTCTTACGGTAAATGTCAATAATGATGAACTTACTTTAGGACAGTATAATGCTGATGCTGATTATTCAGTGTCTAAATGCGAATTTGCATATTTTAAAAGGTCTCTGTTTTTTCAGGGAAAGGGTTTGTATTGTTTTGCTCTTGATTGGCTGTTTTAAAGTCATTTTAAATTTCTGTCTTTCAGGTGCGTATCATGTTTGAAGTACAGGATCTGAAATATGCCACTTTGGCTACTGTGTCAAGGTGTGGTATGGTCTGGTTCAGTGAGGATGTTCTCAGTACAGACATGATATTCAATAACTTCCTGGCCAGACTCAGAAGCATTCCTCTGGATGAAGGTGAGGAGGAAGCTCAGCGCAGGCGAAAGGGCAAAGAAGATGAAGGAGAAGAAGCAGCATCCCCAATGTTGCAGGTATAACTTGAATTACATTATGAGATTAAGTAGTAAAAATGCTTGTGTCGCAGGTACACCATATGTAGAATTTATGACAGCCTATCATAGAAAAGCTGACTTCCTCTTTACATATTTTTTCTTTTTCTGGTTGGTTTTTTTTTTGTTTGTTTGTTTGGGTTTTTTTTGGTTGTTGGTTTGGTTTGGTTTTTAAATATGAAGCATTTCAAACCTTAAACAAAATCATTTCTTTCTGCCTGGTAGTCAAATGAGAAGCAAATGCTTTGAGCAGTGTTTGTCTCCCCCAACAGATTCAGAGAGATGCTGCAACAATAATGCAGCCATATTTCACATCCAACGGCCTGGTAACCAAGGCACTTGAACACGCTTTCAAGCTGGAGCACATTATGGACCTCACCCGCCTGCGCTGCCTCGGCTCTCTGTTCTCCATGCTGCACCAAGCTTGCCGCAACGTGGCCCAGTACAATGCCAACCATCCCGACTTCCCGATGCAGATAGACCAGCTGGAGCGTTACATCCAGGTAAATGCAATCTGCTGTTAAGTGACTCCTGGTTTTGCCTAGATTTGAGTTACTCATTGAGTTTCGTTCCGTTACTCTCAAACCAATAGCTGCTGTTGCTGCTTCTTACAGAGGTACCTGGTCTATGCAATACTATGGTCTCTTTCTGGAGACAGTCGTTTGAAAATGAGAGCAGAGCTGGGAGAATACATTAGGAGAATCACCACTGTGCCACTGCCAACTGCACCCAACATACCTATAATTGACTATGAGGTAAACATTTCTTGTACTAGAAGTGTTGCTCTTTCATTTTCTTAAAAGCTTGCTTTAGATTTTGAAGACAAACCTGGAGAATAAACTGCTAGACTGTTTTAAATTTTGCAGTTTCACAGTTCAGCAAACAAGCTGCTTGTTTAAATAAACACATCAAATTTGACGTCACTTTAAAAAATTAATTAAGGTTTAGCTGGATTCCTGTCCTAAAATGTCTGATCATGTTTTTGTGCTCCTAGGTGTCCATAACAGGTGAATGGGTGCCATGGCAATCCAAAGTTCCTCAAATTGAAGTTGAAACACACAAAGTTGCAGCTCCTGATGTTGTAGTGCCAACCCTAGATACAGTTCGGCATGAAGCATTGCTGTACACTTGGCTGGCAGAGCACAAACCTCTGGTGCTCTGTGGCCCACCAGGCTCTGGAAAGACCATGACCCTCTTCAGTGCTCTCAGAGCTCTGCCTGACATGGAGGTACACAAGAGAGAGAGAGTGTGTGTGTGTGTATGTGTGTGTGTGAATTACAGAGTAGTAGCAAGTCTTTAATCTTCTTAAGATTAAAGATAGCATGGAAATTATTTCCTAGCCAGAACTCAGTGGTAGCTTCACCTCAGTCAGTCATGTGTATATATAGCAAAAAATAAAAATCATGTTGAGGAGAATACAAATTCGTTTCTCAAGTTCCTTAGCCTAAAACTGCTTTCTTTGTTTGCCATTTTAGTAACAGAGGAACATTGCTGCATTCAGTATTTAAAAACCTGTGCAATTGTTTGAGTAGCTCTCATCCTTCTGTATATTTAGGTGGAATAACAGTTACATGAGGCCGTGATATTCAAAATACAGGGTTGGGCAAGATGCACTGCTGCATGGTAAATGGAGAACCTACAGTGGGAAGCAAAGAGTATATAGGCTGTATATACCTGTATATTTATGGTAATATACCTGTAATGTGGATGGTAGATATATTTCCACTGCGAACAGCTGAACATAGCTGTTTTCAGGACTCTTGATACGCTCTCTTTCAAGCCTTAGTGTATTTTAATTTTTTTTTTTTCACTGTTCTCTTTTTAAGGTGGTTGGACTCAACTTTTCAAGTGCTACCACTCCAGAACTGCTGTTGAAAACTTTTGATCACTACTGTGAATACAGGCGTACCCCTAATGGAGTGGTGCTGGCTCCTGTGCAGTTAGGAAAGTGGCTGGTGCTGTTCTGTGATGAAATCAACTTGCCAGATATGGATAAGTATGGCACACAGAGAGTCATATCCTTCATTAGACAGGTTTGTTTTTCTTTTTAAGCAACTGTAAACTGTATCACAACAGCTACTTTTAGGGGAATACAATGTTCCACTGATTTGATTTTATTTTTACTATTTTGTTCCAGATGGTGGAACATGGAGGATTCTACCGTACATCTGACCAGACCTGGGTGAAACTGGAGAGAATTCAGTTTGTTGGTGCATGTAATCCACCTACTGATCCTGGAAGAAAACCTTTATCACACAGGTAATGTGTCTAGTAGATTCTATATAACAACAGAATCAGAGTCAAAACTGAAGCATTGATTTTGTAATCTGTTCTTAATACACTTGTTTAGCAACAGCTGTGCTGAAATCGTGTTCCTTGCTTTTGCACTACCTGCTGCTTGGTTCTTATCATGACAGCCAGGCAGCAGACTCAGTGTTAGGCTGTTGAATCACCTATCTGAAACACTTCAGAATACTTTTTGGTCCAAGTCATTAAGGAGCAATCAAACCAACTGCAGTTACTGATGATGATTTTTGAAGCAAGGAGTTACTTAATTTTGGCAAAAGATAATGAAGAGAATACAGATTGTAATTTGACTTTCTGTACTGTGTAATTTGCTAATCTTTCAGATTTTTACGACATGTTCCTGTGGTTTATGTGGACTATCCTGGACCAGCTTCACTTACTCAAATATATGGAACATTCAATCGTGCAATGCTGAGGCTGATCCCATCACTTCGCACATATGCAGAACCTCTCACTGCTGCTATGGTAGAATTCTACACAATGTCTCAGGTAACTAGTTAAGTGCAACTCCAGACTCTAGTTAGAAGGCTTCCTTTTATGCTGAATCATTTAACATGCATTGTTTACCTTTCACATGGATAATATGTGTACAGTACTCAACCAGTTACTTGAGTTCTGGCAAAAATGACTAAATTATGCTGTCAGCATAATACCTTGCAATGCCAAGGCCTGTACAAAAATATGGTGCAATTTTGAGATAAAGTAACTAATTAAGTTTAAATTTTTAGGAGAGATTCACTCAAGACACGCAGCCACACTACATCTATTCACCTCGTGAAATGACTCGGTGGGTGAGAGGTATATTCGAAGCATTAAGACCACTAGAAACCTTACCAGTTGAAGGCCTTATCAGGATTTGGGCCCACGAAGCCTTACGTCTCTTCCAGGACAGGTAAAATAATTGTGAGTTGGGGAGGCAAAACCATAAAGAGTCGAAAATTAATTCTCCCTATTCCTTGCCAACTTTCATTAGAAGATCAAACTAAAGTGTGCTTCATGTTAAATAGCTGGAATGCCAATGAGAATATTTCCCTTCACTCCAGCTTGACTCTCTTGGGAGTTGTATCTGTACAAAGCAGAAATATACTTCAGTCACAGTGCTTCCACGTGGTGTGATTATATCTTCCCATTACAGAGGACTGTACTCACTGGCTTACTTCTTTATCCAGACTTGTGGAAGATGAGGAGAGACGCTGGACTGATGAGAACATTGACATGGTTGCTCTGAAACATTTCCCCAACATTGACAAAGAAAAGGCTATGAGCAGACCTATCTTATACAGCAACTGGCTGTCAAAGGCAAGTAAAACTTTTTAAAAAAAATTTTAAATAGGTTGGATGCAACTCATCATCTGAGTGATGCAGCTGTTATGACTGTATTAAAATGATAATCAGTGTCCATCATTTTGTTAAATTGATCTCCAGTAAATTTTTACTGTGATTATCTGTGAGCTTTGCCACAAAGTTAATAGCTGTTATGCGAGGGATGCTATTGTAAGAGTTACCATGGGATGTAAAGGCAGTATTAAATAATATTTCTCAAGAATAGTGTGACACTACCAGGTGACAGTTATTCCTTATGGAATCGCTTGGATAAGGCAGTGACCCTTGAGAAATACTGGTATTACACATTTTCTGGTGACCTATTTCTTGTAATCTGAAGTGATCCATCTGGGCAGTCCATACAAATCCAGTGGGTTGAGCCAAAAGTCCACCTGGCTTGCTACCCATCTCTGACCAATAGTAAGTGACTAGGAAAGGCTGTTTAAAATAAATTGGGGAAGGGAGTAAGTCTGTAGTGCTACTTCCCAGTGTCTTTGGTAGCTGGCAGCACAGGCTTAGCCTGTGATAGGTTCAGTAGATACAGTGTTTAAACCCCATGCTGCTATCTGTGACACTCTAGGCAGTGGACATGTTCCTGTGCAAGTTAAATGAGTATAGTATTCTTAAGCTTTTCTAGAGGATTGCTACTTCAAGTATTCTAGCAGTTCTGCTTTTGTGTACTCATAAAGTTACCCCTAAGCAAATTCCTTAATCTCCATACTATATCAACTGGTTCTTTTAGGATTATATCCCAGTGGATCAAGAAGAACTAAGAGACTATGTGAAAGCTAGGCTTAAAGTCTTTTATGAAGAAGAACTTGATGTTCCACTTGTCCTGTTCAATGAAGTCTTGGATCATGTGTTAAGAATTGACCGGTAAGTTGAGACTTCCATTGCTGCTCATGTAAGCCATATTTAGACTTATTCTAAAACAGAGTAGCCTCAGTACAAAGTAAGAATGAAGCATGGTCTCATTGTTGTCTATAGAAAATATAGTGCCAGCCTCCAGATAGCAGGATCCTATCTGGAAAGGTATGTCAGTTTTAGTACTAACTTGAAGCTGAGGTGTTCTAGGAAGAGCTTCAGTAAGTTTCTAACACTTATCAATCACAATTGGTTGTGTTCTTTTTCAGAATCTTCCGTCAGCCACAGGGCCACTTGCTGCTAATTGGAGTCAGTGGAGCAGGGAAAACAACCCTGTCAAGATTTGTTGCCTGGATGAACGGTTTGAGTGTCTACCAAATCAAGGTTGGTGTGCTAGTTTAACTTCTGAAAACCTGCAAGTCAAAACTCCCACTTATATATTCACCCCTAAAATCCCATTAAAAGCTAAGCCAAAATGTTAATGACCAGTGTTAACTCTTACCAGGTTCACAGAAAATACACAGGTGAAGATTTTGATGAAGACCTTAGGACAGTATTGAGACGTTCTGGGTGTAAAAATGAAAAAATAGCTTTTATCATGGATGAGTCAAACGTCTTGGATTCTGGATTCCTGGAGAGAATGAACACTCTCCTAGCCAACGGAGAGGTAAGAAGATTGTGAGTAACTATTTTAAGCACCTTTTTACAACCATAAACTACAACAAAAATATCTTTTGAATTAGGTTCCTGGTCTCTTTGAAGGAGATGAATATGCTACCCTGATGACTCAGTGTAAAGAAGGAGCACAAAAAGAAGGTTTAATGTTAGATTCGCATGAGGAACTCTACAAATGGTTCACCAGCCAAGTTATTCGGAATCTCCATGTAGTGTTCACTATGAATCCATCTTCTGAGGGCCTGAAGGACAGGGCAGCTACTTCTCCTGCACTCTTCAACAGGTAATTGCTGCATATTCTAACATATGTTACAAGTATCATTAAAACACTGCTTCTGGGAAAGTCTTCACAAATGCTTTTTATTTCAGATGCGTCTTGAACTGGTTTGGAGACTGGTCAACTGAGGCACTATACCAAGTTGGCAAAGAGTTCACAAGCAAAATGGATCTTGAGAAACCAAATTACATTGTGCCTGATTACATGCCAGTTGTGTATGATAAGCTGCCACAGCCACCATCACACAGGGAGGCTATTGTTAATAGCTGTGTGTTTGTGCACCAGACTCTTCACCAGGTATGTTATTATTACGCTGCTTAACTTACACTTACCTCTAGGCCATGGCATCATTCACCAGTTTCCTAAAAACTATGATCCTTGGCATCCAAATAAATTTTAGAACAGTGCATGTTCTACAACTTTTTGTTCCCTAAAGGCTAATGCTCGGCTGGCAAAACGAGGAGGCAGAACAATGGCAATCACACCACGTCACTATTTGGACTTCATCAACCATTATGCCAACTTGTTCAATGAGAAACGAAGTGAACTGGAGGAACAGCAAATGCATTTGAACGTTGGTCTTAGAAAAATCAAGGAAACAGTTGATCAGGTATGTATCTTTAAAACTTTGCTCTCTGTAAGGCTGGAGTGATTAAATAGATCTCAGTGCTTAATATGAATTCTCTCTTCCATCTTAAAATTGATCTCAGGTGGAAGAATTGCGGCGTGACCTAAGAATAAAGAGTCAGGAGCTGGAAGTGAAAAATGCAGCAGCCAATGACAAGTTGAAAAAGATGGTGAAAGATCAACAGGAAGCTGAGAAGAAAAAGGTAAAAATTTTTATTAAATCTCTGTGCATAGCAACTATTTTATTTACAAAACAGAGTCTACAGAGCAAGTACTGGAAGAAATTCAGCTTCTAAAAAGCATATTTTGTCTGTGAAATTCTCTTACAGGTTATGAGCCAGGAGATTCAGGAACAGCTGCACAAGCAGCAGGAGGTCATTGCAGACAAACAGATGAGTGTGAAAGAAGATCTTGACAAAGTGGAACCTGCTGTCATTGAAGCTCAAAATGGTATGTAAACATTTGAAGAGATCACACTGTGGTCTTGGATATAAAACTGGTCTATGGGAATGTGTTCTGTTGTCATCTGGCTTGGTCCTGTCTAATAAAAGTGTAGGCTCTTAGCATGGGGCTGAACAGAGTTGAAGAAATCCCTTCTAAATTCACAGTCTTTGAGCTGTGATTTTTGTGCTATTTTTTTTTTCCTGTGTGTAATAGTACCAATCTGATACTTGATACTCCTGTGGCTTGTGGCTTAGTTTCTGGCAGACCAGCTGTAGAAAGATCAGTGATGCCTTGCTGTTGTACATACAGCATACAGTCAAGCTGTCCATTCATTAAACTGGGTAGACAAATCACTGGTTTTGAGTCAATTGTTTTTATGCAGCAAAGTAAGTTGCCTGTCCCCATTTGGCAAGTTGATATTCATGGAAGTCTTGTAATATAGTAGTTATTCAGGAGTATCTGCTTCTGTAATAGCCTCATATTCCTTTCTAGAATCTTGAAGCATTTTTACAAATCCAGGGTGTACTCTACTGGGCTTTGCTAACTGTTTGCTTTCTTCCCAATCAACACTCTTCATCTTTCTGGCCCTGGTTAGCTGTGAAGTCAATAAAGAAGCAGCACCTGGTAGAGGTCCGTTCCATGGCTAATCCACCTGCAGCAGTTAAGTTGGCGCTGGAGTCCATCTGCCTGCTGTTAGGTGAAAGTACCACTGACTGGAAACAAATACGTTCCATCATCATGAGAGAGAACTTCATTCCAACCATTGTTAACTTCTCTGCTGAGGAAATCAGGTAAAGTGTGAGATATTTATGTGAACAAACTATTTATAAAGAATGGAGGGTCTTAACTGGACTGTCCTCTGTGTAATTGCTTTGGTAGCACGTGACTTCCTTTGACACCAGCTTACTGTACATGATGAACATGCAGGTGGTACAGGAAATGGACTGCTGAAGCCAAAGTGTATCATGCAAACTGGAGCAAAGCTGCTGCTTGTTGTGTGACTTCAAGGCATGGTTGCAAAGCAGCGTGTTGGTGTCCAAAGCCACAATGTCAGTCGAAAGTGGCCTTGCAGCAATAACAGACCAGGCTGCTGAGGGCTTTATTCAGCTTAGGAGGTCAGCCTCTTAGCTGACTCTGAATGTGAGCTGAAGGTCAGACTAGAGACATCTGAATTCCCTTCCAAGTCCAAATTTTTCAGAGCAGAGTTGAGCAGTTTGTGAGTGACTAATCTTAAAATATTGATAAATTTTTTTTATCACCTGTAAGCTGTGATTTCTGAAACAACGTATGGAGCTACTTAAAACATCCCAGCTACTACTCAGCAAAACTGCCAGAGAATGTTCACTGTCCCCTGTGGAAGGCAGGCTAGATAAAGGGATACTGAGCAGCTCTGTGCTGACATACAGTGTACTCATGCTATCTGTAAAAATTTTTCCCTTGCAGTGATGCCATCCGGGAGAAGATGAAGAAAAACTACCTGTCAAACCCAAGTTACAACTATGAAATCGTAAACAGAGCATCACTGGCCTGCGGACCTATGGTGAAATGGGCAATTGCACAGGTAAAGTCAGCTTGAGGAAGCAAAGGCAAGGTGAAAAGAGTGAGCCAGAAGACATATAGCAGTGTCTAAAGGCTCTGAATTTGCCTTTATTCAGCTAAGAACTGCAAGCTATTTTGCTTCAGAGAAATGGGGTAGATGGTTCAGATGAATGCTTATGCAATATATAGTGCTGTGCCAGAGAATTATTAGCCAGTTGTGGTACAGCCTCTGCACTGGAAAACTTTGGGTTTACAGTGAACATTAGTGGATACTTTCTGTATGTAATGTCGTTCTTCAGGACAATACGGTTCTTCACTGGAAAATGCAATGCAGTCCTCTTAATGAGACTGCATTTGTCTTGCCTCAGAGTAGAACACACTCAAGGCAGTTGTGCCAAGGTCTTTTAGGCAGACATTTAAATACTTGACTAGTTTCCTAAAGGAATAGGCTTTGGGGCATCTTGCCCCCAGACTGAGATACCCAAAAAGGGTTTTACTTGCTGTTGGTGTTCAATACAGCAGAATGTTTGGCTTGTTAAAACTGTGCCTGCTTGGAATGGCATGATCTGGAGAGAGTGTACTTAATTTGAATCTGCCAACAGGTCCTGTCCTAATTGTTCTGTGGCTTAGCTTTACTTATTTCATTGCTAAGAAAGGCAGATTAGCACAGTATTGGCATGGACACCATATTGAATATTTATGTAAAATGATGCTGTGCACTTTTTAATGTGGTCTGAACCTGTGTAAATCTACAGAGCAGCACAAGAATCTTGCAAAAAGCAATTATGTTTCTGTGCTTAGTTTCAATTAGTTCCTAGGGATTGGTAAACAAAGTTTCTCTAAAGTAGTTATTAATTCTTACAGAGATCAGAAGTACATAAATTTGAAAAGATGCAGTTGATAGTATATACCTGAATGCTGTGGTTCTTGTTAACAGTCATTTTTGAAAGTATAAAGGTTCTATTTACCATTTGCAGCTGAACTATGCTGATATGTTGAAAAGAGTGGAACCTCTACGCAATGAACTGCAGAAGCTGGAAGATGATGCCAAAGACAACCAACAGAAAGCAAATGAAGTGGAGCAGATGATTCGGGATCTTGAGGCCAGTATTGCCCGTTACAAAGAAGAATATGCAGTACTGATTTCGGAGGCTCAAGCTATTAAGGCAGACTTGGCTGCTGTAGAAGCAAAAGTAAGACTTTATATACCAATAATTTTCCATTCTATAATCTTTGACAGTCCAAAATTGAATTGTTCTTCAAGCTTGAGAGTGGACTTGGTTGCTTCCCTTCTGCAGTGCATTTAAGCTGTTTCATCTCTGGGTGTCATGAGGCTTCTCAAGAAACCTGTCGGGAGTTAGAGAAATATCAACTCATGTTGCCACTAGATTAACAAGACAGTTCTCATAAGGTTTAAAATACATAGAAAGCCTTTGAAAACCGGCATGGATGTAGTGTGATTGTAATGTCTTAACTGGACTTAAAGGAGGGGAGGGTAGATTTTTCTATGTACTTGATATCATACATTAGTATGTTGCTACTGTACTAGTACTTAGCACTTTTAAGTTCCTCAAGGTAACAGTTAAAATCAACATAACAAATAAGCACTGAAGTGGAGAACCCCAAATTTAATCTCATGCTGAGCTTTTAAATTTAAATTGGGCCTTGAGAGACTTGTAATATGACAACAGTTCATCATCTAAAGAATCTACTTCGCCACTTATTTCTAGGTAAACCGTAGCACAGCTCTTCTGAAGAGTCTTTCTGCTGAACGTGAAAGATGGGAGAAGACAAGTGAGACTTTCAAAAACCAGATGTCCACTATTGCAGGAGACTGTTTACTTTCGGGAGCTTTTATTGCTTATGCTGGCTACTTTGATCAGCAGATGCGTCAGAATCTGTTCACTACATGGTCTCACCATTTGCAGCAAGCAAATATCCAGGTAAAGATCCAGTCATGATAAGTTAACCATAAACTGATTTACTGCAGGAGTTAAACTTTAGGGTTGCTAGGTAAAGAATGGAGCGGTTGGAAAAGAGCACTTTGTAGAGCTGCATTTACTTCAAAAGTCTTCACCAGCTGGTTGGAGAATGTCACGTTAAATATTAACTGTGTTTGCTTCCTGCAGTTCCGCACAGACATCGCAAGGACCGAGTACCTTTCCAACGCCGATGAGCGGCTGCGCTGGCAAGCAAGTTCTCTGCCTGCAGATGACCTGTGCACTGAGAATGCCATCATGCTCAAGCGCTTTAACAGGTACTTCATTCTAAGAGACGGAGTTCTGAAGCAACATTCTCACAGGAGGCAGGGTTTGCACCTACTGAATCACAGTAGCTCCTTCAAAGCACTGTTTCACTGGTGTGTGAAACTAATGTTTGTAAAAGCTTTTCAACCATGCGTAAAACATAAAAGCTCTCATTCACCTTTTCTTGCCTTTTTTGTTATGCTTAGCTGTTAAAATAAGTTGCCTTGAACTGAAGCTGTTTCGTTGCCCAAATACAAACTTACCTTTCAAAACTCTGAAGTGAGTCACTGAACCTGCCTCAACTTAGTGAAGGAATAAACAAGGTTTTAGAGTTGAGACTAATAATGCAATGTAAATTCATAAAACTGCTTCAACATTCTGCAGTCAAAACCTAAATAATGGAAGTGGTTTATTTTTAACTTAAGGTATCCCTTGATCATTGATCCCTCTGGGCAAGCTACAGAGTTTATCATGAATGAATATAAAGACCGTAAGATAACTCGTACAAGTTTCTTGGATGATGCTTTCAGGAAGAACTTGGAAAGTGCCTTGAGATTTGGTAACCCACTTCTGGTTCAGGTTAGTGGCACGATGATGTAGAAACTATTTAAATTCTTGAATTCTGTCCCGTGTACCAGAAAAGTTTGCAATTGTTCTCTTAGTAACATGCCAACAACTTTATTTTCAACTTACAATTTAACAAGCAAACTAGTGATACATGTGGTGTTAGTCCTGAGAAGAATTAGTGAGCTACAGAATCAAAAGAACTTATTTCCTTTTCCACCATTTTGAGATCAAATTCTTTTATTTTGAAATGATCTTTCTTTACTTCCACACTATAAAATGACTTGCAACCTGTCTAACTGTTCCTTTGTTTTCATGTGCTTTCTCTAGTCATATGACATGGCTAGTTATCTAGAATTAAATCTACTCTGAGTATCAGGGAGAAATTTCAGTAATATAAAGAAATAGGCAACTATAGGAATAGTTGACTTTCACTTGAAATGGGCGGGTTTTTTGCTTCTCAGTATGGAAATGAAAAAGATCAGTAACTGTTAACTTGTGCTGTTTAGAATAGGGCTTACATGCAGTAGAGCTAACAAAATTACCACCACTAATAATACTCCTCTTCTGCCCCTGTGTAGCTCAATTACACATCTAAAGTGCAAATACATTCTGAATGTGATCCCCATTCCAAACCAGCTGCCAATTGTTTACTTACCAGAATTTTAATCCCCAGTTGGATTGGGAGTTTTAGACTGAGACATTTGCGAACAACAGTCTTTAACACATATGTCTTTCTAGGATGTGGAGAGC
The DNA here is from genome assembly GCF_000691975.1 of Corvus brachyrhynchos. NCBI lineage: Eukaryota > Metazoa > Chordata > Aves > Passeriformes > Corvidae > Corvus > Corvus brachyrhynchos. The sequence goes on from NW_008237222.1 coordinate 9,842,581, forward strand.
TACGATCCAGTTCTGAATCCTGTTCTGAATCGTGAAGTCCGAAGAACTGGAGGCAGAGTTCTGATTACTCTGGGAGACCAAGATATTGATTTGTCACCATCTTTCGTTATCTTCCTTTCCACCAGAGATCCAACAGTAAGTAAAACAAAAGCTGTCCTGTTTGTAGAAATGGCACGTGAAGAGAGCTGAGAAAGTTTTTCCATGTTCCCTGTGACAGGTTGAATTCCCACCAGACCTCTGCTCTCGTGTTACCTTTGTGAACTTCACAGTAACTCGCAGCAGCTTACAGAGCCAGTGTCTGAATGAAGTCCTGAAAGCTGAAAGACCAGATGTTGATGAAAAACGCTCTGACCTCCTCAAGCTTCAGGGTATGTTTACTAAAATTAACTTCCTTCTGTTCTAAAAGATTACAGTGGGTTTACTCTAGTGATACATAGTGAAATATCTTCATACGCTGCTGTTTGTCCAATGGCAAAGTACACACAATATGCATAATTCTTAAAAACTAACATAGCTGTACAATGTGACCTATCTTTTCTTCTAATTAAGGTGAATTTCAGCTGCGCTTACGTCAGTTGGAAAAATCCCTACTACAAGCACTTAATGAAGTGAAGGGACGTATCCTGGATGATGACACCATCATTACTACTCTTGAGAACCTGAAGAAGGAAGCAGCAGAGGTCACCAGAAAAGTAGAGGAGACTGATATTGTCATGCAAGAAGTGGAGACTGTTTCTCAGCAGTACTTGCCTCTTTCTACAGCTTGCAGCAGTATCTACTTTACTATGGAGTCACTGAAACAGGTAGGTTGAGTTCTTCCAATCAGGAGCTTGGTGTATTTACTGGTTAAAGCTAAATAGGCACTGCCCAGTATTGCAGTTTGGTAGGCATACTCTGCTGGTTATCAAACATCAGGATTGTAGAGAGAAAAAATAAAACTCTCTTCTCTTTCAGATACATTTCCTGTACCAATACTCCCTCCAGTTTTTCTTGGACATCTATCACAATGTCTTGTATGAGAACCCAAATCTGAAGGGAATTACAGACCATACTCACCGTCTCTCAATTATCACAAAGGATCTCTTTCAGGTTCAGTTTTTTAACTAATAAATGTAATTCTTTAATCATTTTTGAAGGGTCAGAGTTCAAAGCTTCTTACACTACTGCTCTCTTTTGTTCCTAGGTGGCCTTCAATCGAGTGGCACGTGGCATGCTGCACCAGGATCACATAACATTTGCCATGTTGTTGGCCCGAATCAAACTGAAAGGCACTATTGGGTAAATGTTTGTTTTCTTGCTTCATTTCAATTGAAAAAGGGAGGGATATCTTAAAGGCATCTAGCCAAAGTCTTCTTTTCCCTTAACATTAGGGAACCTACATATGATGCAGAATTCCAGCACTTCTTGAGAGGGAAGGAGATTGTACTAAACACTGCATCTCTCCCCAAAATCAATGGTTTGACTGTAGAGCAAACAGAGGCAATGATGAGGCTGAGCTGCCTTCCTGCATTTAAGGACCTCGTTTCAAAAGTTCAAGCTGATGAGGTAAGTGTTGGCTAGGGTCTGTCTCTCCACTGAGCTATCTTGTTAAGCTTTCCAGGTGTGTCTGCTTGAAGAGCTTCATACTTACATATAAGCTCTCCTGCTGTGGGAAGAGATGCCCTGAAGATGAACTAGCTGTAGTTGTGGAAATGAATGTTCTTACTTCCTTCGTAACCCAGCTGTGAAACTTGTAAATACCAGCATTGTTCATCACTCATAAACAGTTTCACCATTCATCTGGCTTTGTGGTTGACCAGCTCTGGTTCCCATGGTAGCAGAAAGTGTGACACTGCAAGTCATTTACTGCATCACCAATGTGTGATAATTATGCAGTAGAAGGAAGCAGCCCCAGCCATACATAACTTCATTATGGTGGGGTCTTGGACATGTCTATGTGGCATAAACTTGGAGTGTACTCATCTGCTGAACGCTGCACCTTCTTATGACTGAAGTGTTCAGAGAGTAATACATCTTTGTCTTGACTGTGAAACTGTATGTCCCAAATTATGTCCATGTCTTAAATAGTACCTGTTTGGTTTGCCCTGCCTAGTTTTTATATTAGAAGTTGAATTCTCTTTACTGCATCTAATTTTTCTCGAACTGTTCAGCGTGGGGTAAAATAACATACAGCTTGGGCTGGGACTTGGTAGAGATCTGTAGAATCAGGGGTGCTGGAGGCAATCAGTGAAATCAGGCATATCAGTGACATGATTTGGTACATCTAAAGAAAGCATAATAGACAAAGTGTAATTTGAGTTTTACGTATCCTTGCAGCAGGTTTCTGTTGTTATGAAACTCCAGTTCAGGTTTTTTGCTTTTTTTTTTTCAATACAGCAATTCTGTATCTGGCTGGATAGCAGCTCCCCAGAGCAGACTGTACCATACCTTTGGACTGAAGAAAAACCTGCAAGTAAGTGAAGTTGCACTGTTGTCCATACCAGTCCTACTATAGTGATCTAAGCAGTTACTATGATTTTAAAAGTAATTCTAAAGTGGAATTTAATTTTGGACCTTAATGGTTAGGAAAATCATAAAGTTGGGACTGTGTAGGAACCTCAAATCTAGTGGGTTTGATTCTGGGTTGTTTTGGTGGGTTTTGGAAGGTTTCTTTGTTTGGCTTCATTGCGTTTTTTAAACCAAACTGTTCCAAGCAGTAGTTACTACACTTGGTTGCTGCACCTTAACCTGTGTTCTAGTCTTCTACCGAGGATGAAACGTAATTCTACAATCTCATTAGATTGCATAATAGTTTGGATTAACCTTAGTCACTGCCAATCTGGAGATAGCTCAGTACTCTGAAAAGCTCCAAGACACAAATTTTCTGAGAACAGGGCAGTAGAGTGTTTCAAGGTGCAGTTGTATCTAAGCATGAAGTCTTACGTCTTGCTACATTAGTTGTCAGTACTGATTTGTTAAGAGCGAGAACTTGAGGGTAACTGTTGCCCTTCAGTTCCTCCTTTGTCTGAAAGATAACTTTAGGACGTGTTTGCTGCCTTTGATCATTCTGGGTTCATTCCTGTTGCTTGCTAAATTAAGGATTCTGAGCTCGTATTTACTAGCTGCTTATTAAAGTGATGCCTTGAGAGGCATCAAAAGCTGCTTAACCATTAACTGAAGCAGCTCTAGGTTATCTACCCTATCCATGCTAGACAAGTGTATAGTAATTCTAAGTTTAGCAGAAGAGCAGATTATTTTGTGAGTGGGATGATGTGAAGAGATCTGTTGTCCCTGGAAATTAAAATCACTCATGGCAATAATTCCAGCCTGTAGATTTTTTAAACCAGCTGAAGCCGGTTAAGTTTTTTTAAGCTGTCAAATTGAAAACAGAATATAAGCATTTCATTAAAAAGTTGCATCTGATCTTTCAAATGATAATTAGCTTTCTATATACATAGTCTTCAGAACAAGATGGGGAGAAACTGAATGGAGAATTGAAGACAGGAGTGTGTTGAGGATGGTTTTCTTACCTGTCCAACTAATCCTGTCTCCTCTTTCCAGCTCCCATTGGACAGGCCATTCATCGCTTGCTTCTGATCCAGGCCTTCCGTCCAGATCGTTTGTTGGCCATGGCACATACCTTTGTTTCAACAAATCTTGGAGAGTCTTTCATGTCTATTATGGAGCAGCCTTTAGATCTGACACACATTGTGGATACAGAGGTAAACTACTTGTTTTTGAGATGCTTAGTGCCACCTTGCATGAATTCCACAGTGAGTTAAGCTATCCAGTGAATATTTCTTCCACTTACCCTTCTCTGGTATGAGGAGTGGATTGTTCTTCTATTTGTTAATGCAAAACTAAGAGTAACATCATGGGTTTAGTTATACAGAGGAAAGAAACACTGAACTTTACTGCATTTCATATTTATCTAGTGATTGATTCATATCCTTTTCAACTTCTTGGGGCACAGGTGAAACCGAATACCCCTGTGCTGATGTGTTCGGTGCCTGGTTATGATGCCAGTGGTCATGTTGAAGACCTTGCAGCTGAGCAGAATACACAGATTACTTCTATTGCTATTGGTAAGAGCATACCTTATTTCAACATCTAAACGTAATGAAATTGTTAGCAGTAAGAAATTTAACAACCCTTTTGTCTTTTAGGTTCTGCTGAAGGTTTTAACCAAGCAGATAAAGCAATAAACACAGCAGTGAAATCTGGAAGGTAAGTTCTGTTTCATTTTCAGCTAGGATACTGCCTAGTAGAAAGGTAAAAGGGGGAAGTTACCTATTGGCTAGAGAGATAAAACTGTGAGTAAAACAAAAAAGTAGGCCTGTCTTTAGAATTTAAGTTTGTAATAGCAAGCACATCTGTTTACATCTTATATTTAAATATTATGAGGAGAAGTAGGTTGTACCTGCAGAACAAGAAAATTAACCCATTTACGGTACACAGGAACTCTGGTTCTATGTAGATGGTAGGTTTAAAAGAGGGAGGAAAATCTGTAGCATTGATATCATGTTCTGTTATTCTTTGTGATGATCACAGGCAGGATCCATAAGCTGTTCACTAAAAAGCACTTTCTCTGTTTCAAAAATTCACAGATGGGTAATGCTGAAGAACGTTCACCTGGCTCCTGGCTGGCTCATGCAACTAGAAAAGAAACTACATTCCCTGCAACCCCATGCTTGTTTCAGACTCTTCCTTACCATGGAGATTAATCCAAAGGTAATACTGATTTAAAATTTGATTTTCTCAGGCAGAGTAACTGGCTTGCAGAGCTAAGAGTGCTCCCCAGGGAAGGTTTTCTCATGACTGCCTTTCTGCAGTAAAGAAGAAGGAAAATACACACATGGGGAGTTACTAGGCTTGCTTTCTGATAACTGAATTGTAGCTGAAAACTTCATATTGTTCCTTTAACCTCCAAAAGAAAGGCAGGACTTCATGTGCTCACCATGAGGTTTTTGAAGGTAACAGACTGTGCTGGAATTTAATTTACTGAAGGCTAAAGCAGCTGGATTTGAGCTTACTGATCTTCTCTAGGTGCCAGTGAATTTGTTACGTGCCGGCCGAATCTTCGTGTTTGAACCTCCTCCTGGTGTAAAGGCAAACATGCTGAGAACCTTCAGTAGCATTCCAGTTTCTAGGATGTGCAAGGTGAGACTGTGGTTTGTGTCGATGAAACTGAATGCAAGAACACATTACTTGAAATCTTACTTAGATGTTAAAATCTCAGCTTCTAAGATGTGCTTCAAATGTTTTTCTCTGCTCCCCCAAGTAAAGTAGTAGTTGCTTGTTCTGTTGGTAGAATGTATTCAGTTTCAGTAGCAATCTAACATTAAGTCTGATACTTTGTAGTCTCTTAGCTGGCTTTATCAGTTCACTTGAAGTAACAGTTACTTGGTTTTGTGTTGGTTTTTTCCTCCCGCTCTAGTCTCCAAATGAGCGTGCTCGTTTGTATTTCCTCCTTGCCTGGTTCCATGCCATTATCCAAGAGCGCCTGCGCTATGCTCCGTTGGGTTGGTCCAAGAAATACGAGTTCGGAGAATCTGACCTGAGATCTGCCTGTGACACAGTGGATACCTGGTTGGATGATACAGCAAAGGCAAGTAGTGTTGTGTGCTTAGGCACAGGCGACAGATTACTTTGGATCTTCAGTGAAATAGTCTGTTCTAGAAACATCAAGGAAGCTAAATGAGTAGGAACAAAAAACCTGTTGGTAATTTAACAATTGTTTCCTGCTAATTATAGGGTCGCCAAAACATTTCCCCTGATAAGATCCCCTGGTCTGCACTGAAGACACTGATGGCCCAGTCTATCTATGGAGGTCGTATCGATAATGAATTTGATCAACGTTTGTTAAACACTTTCTTGGAACGTCTGTTCACTACCTTAAGTTTTGACAGTGAATTCAAACTGGCTTGCAAAGTTGATGGACACAAAGATATTCAGATGCCAGATGGAATCAGGTATCATTTTTTCCTTATCCTGATTTCTGTGTACAGCTTTGGTTTTTTTAATTAAAAAACTGCACACAAAGAAAAACAAAAAACCAAGCACATAACCTGTATTTCTGTGCTGTGTAAACATCTGTCTCGGGCAAAGCATTACCTTGGCATTCTGACAGAGGAAACCTTTTAATGAGTATTACAACTGTGCCTTGCAGGCGTGAAGAGTTTGTCCAGTGGGTTGAGATGCTTCCAGATACACAAACACCATCATGGCTGGGCCTGCCCAATAATGCAGAGAAAGTTCTTCTCACCACACAGGGTAAATCCAGAACTTTAACAATGTCTTCCATAGATTACCAGGCCACGATTCTAACTAAAAAGCAGAAGAGAAATATAAATTTTGCTGAAGAGTCAATAGCTTTCTCCTTCTCTCTCTCAACACAATTGGTTTACCTTCCACAAGGAAGGACACTTGAGTAGTCCAAAAATTGACCAGGAGCCTGTGAATCAAAAAAGCCAGTCACATTTAGTCTTCCAGATGGCAAGCTCCTATCTTGATTGTGGAAAGCTTTATTGTAAGCTTCTGGAGCCACCTACAGCTGGGCAGTTCTGAATCTTAGGTCTAGACTAGGAATAATGGAAAGTCCTGGTTCTTGCATGTAGTGGGATGTTTTAATCTTGATGCCACTGCTTCTCTGACTAACAGCAAATCTTCTGTTTTAGGCATAGATATGATCAGTAAAATGCTGAAAATGCAGATGCTGGAGGATGAAGATGATCTGGCTTATGCAGAAACTGAGAAGAAGACAAGAACCGATTCTACATCGGATGGGCGCCCAGCCTGGATGAGAACACTGCATACCACAGCCTCTAACTGGCTTCACCTTATCCCACAAACCCTAAACCATCTGAAGCGGACTGTGGAAAACATTAAAGTAAGAGCTACATTTTATTTAACGTGGTCATAGGCAAAGCACAAGTTCGGGTGCATTGTGATTTGCAAGTACTGATTACACTGCTGAGGGGTCGATGGAACCTGTGTTGATGCTGATTCTGGGTTGCATAGCCATGTAATGACCTGCTGGGTTTCTTGAAATGCTCCTAAAACCTGGTTTATGTCTTTTGGGTATTATTTGAAGAAATGCAATGGCAAACAGTCTAGCCAGGGAGCTGCAGCAGGCAGCCTGCATTAATTGTTCAGCTGTGACTTCTACTTCCTTGCTTCTCCAAGGGAGAGGAGATTGTTGGTTGTAAAACAGTTTCTGCAATCACTTCCTGCACCACAGCCTGCATCTTCATGTTCAATGCTTGAGTCACAGTGTCACTGTTCAGTCCATCCAGAATTAAGGGGTTGCTTTTCATAGCAGTTTTCCAGCAAGAACCTTGATCTGCAACTTACTTTCAATGTTTTAACCATCAGGATCCTTTGTTCCGGTTCTTTGAGAGAGAGGTGAAAATGGGAGCTAAGCTGCTCCAGGATGTTCGTCAGGACCTGGCAGACGTGGTTCAAGTGTGTGAAGGGAAAAAGAAACAAACCAACTATTTGCGTACACTGATAAATGAGCTGGTGAAAGGTATGGGAATTCAAATTGGCATCTCCCAGTGCTCTCTTTGCTTCTTGCACTGTGTAAGAGGCTGTTGTGGTCAGCAGCTTAAAAAATACCCAAAAACGGTAGAAAAATGTGGATAGGCTTTGCCATTTGACACAAGCAATACTTAAAGTTGAGCATAAAATTCCCATTGGTTTGGTTTGAGATTTCAAGTTGAGGTTGATAATAGCCTAATAATTAGGCTATAATAATAGTATAATAGTTAGGCTATAATAGTAATATTGTTAGGCTTTTTGATACAATTTATATTAGCAGCTTAATTTTTAAGCTGAAATCTTACTAAATTCTCTCAATTTCTGACTTGTGACAGAACAAAGTTATTTATACCACCAAGTGAGTAGTATTGGTCCTATAAAATCTCCTAGAAAATATTCAAGTTCTCTGAATTTCTATTTAAAGATTGTACGTACATGTGGAATTTTCACCAACATCCTGCATGTTATAATATGTGGTGATTTGAACAAAAGCATTTTCTGAAACACAGATACTTGACCTCTTCGGTTTTTTCTAAAGAACTCGAATCTTCATGCAGAGTTGAAGATAGGTCTTGCAGTAAACAGCTGTGTGTAACTGCAGCTGCTCTTGAAAGGTGTCTGTAACTGTGGGGTAGCATTTTAAATACAGAGTAGGCCTGGAGGCCATTTGCTCTGTAATCTTTGAAAGTGCTTTCACTTACTGAGGGGTCTTTTAAAATGGAGGTGGATATTCTGGTCCAAGTCTTCAAAGTTTCAATATAGTGTGTAATTTCAACCTGTATATGAGCAAAACTTAATTCTAATCACATTTTTTGTAGGTATTTTGCCTCGTAGCTGGTCTCATTACACAGTGCCAGCTGGTATGACTGTTATCCAGTGGGTGTCTGACTTCAGTGAGCGCATTAAACAGCTCCAGAATATTTCCCAGGCAGCTGCCTCTGGTGGAGCAAAAGAACTGAAGGTACCTTGTGCTGACTTCTTGGGGTTATTGGTGGAGCTGTGTAACTGCTTCGTGGAGTCTTCACATCAGGACTTCTAAATAGCTCCTCAGTCAATGAACTTGAGTCAGTGTTCTCTGAGATGTCTGTAAATACTGCTGAGCATCTCCTGATCGCAGCGTGATGAGGCTTAGCTGACTGACTGTGCACAGAGATCAGAGGGAGCATTAGTACTGTAGAACAACAGGAGACAAAGCCTTAGAGCAAAAAGCATCTTAACAGTTACATGGTGTTCCAGTAGCAGCAGGAGCATTTTAATGTAAATAGATTGCTGAAGTATTTATAATAGTCATTAACTAATACTGCAGCTGAAATACATTTTTCCCTGTATTTTCGCCCTTAAATAGAACATCCATGTGTGCCTTGGTGGCCTGTTTGTACCAGAGGCATATATTACTGCTACCAGACAATATGTTGCCCAAGCAAACAGTTGGTCCCTTGAAGAACTCTGTCTTGAGGTCAATGTTACAACTACCCAGAACGCAGTCCTGGATGCCTGCAGCTTTGGAGTCACAGGTAAACTTAGCTGAGGGAAGGGACCTTGCTCTAAAATGTTTTCAGAAGCTTCTGTTATTAAATGGGCATTGTCAAATGAAAAAGATCCTGTCATTGCAAAAGTTAATACACACTTGCTGAAAATGTTTACAGATTAGTTATTAGGGAAGTATTTGCAATGCTAATAAATCTCAAGACTGGGGCCCGTATATATTGAAGTGGTATCGCATAGTGTATCACCTACAACTTCTTCATTTTGCAGTATGAAATGCTTCTCATTTACTAGACTTTGCCCTTGAAAGATACAGGGGGAGACAGCCTTTGGATGTATGGAAGCTTGTAGAACTCTAAACTGTATTGCAATTTGCAGGCCTGAAGCTTCAGGGAGCTACATGCAGTAACAACAAGCTGTCACTTTCAAATGCTATTTCAACTGTCCTGCCCATTACACAGCTTCGCTGGATCAAGCAGACAAATGCTGATAAAAAAGCAAATGTTGTAAGTGTTGATGAAATTATTTAGATATACCTAGCAGTTTTTTTCCTAAGCCTTTATGGATACTTGTACTGGGCACCATAAATCAAATTGGTGTTCTCTAATCACTCTCAGTGTCATCTGGCATCTGATTTCAGGGCTAGCAGCAAACTGACATAGTGCTTCATGTCTTTCCTTTGTAGACACATAAAAATGAGAGGCATCCAAAAATGCTGTTGAGTGCTGTTTAGGTCAAAACTCAATTTTACACCTGTAGCAGCATCTGTGAATTTATTAAGTCTTGGGGTTTTCCCTCATATTTTGAGTACTGAGTTATCTGAGAGTAAATTCCCATCTCATTAGTACCATACAGTGTTACAGAAACCTGTTAACACTCTTCAGCTGACTTACACAACTCTTCTATATTCATGTTTTTCCCCAGGTTACTTTACCAGTTTATCTGAACTTCACCCGTGCTGATCTGATTTTCACTGTTGACTTTGAAATAGCCACCAAGGAAGATCCCCGCAGCTTCTATGAGCGTGGCGTTGCAGTTCTCTGCACTGAGTAAACAAATTCATGTTCACTGGTTAGTGCTATAGTAAGTGTCAGTCTTCTATGTAGTGCTCACCTGTACTTTTGTAATCAGGGTAGGTTAGCAGATGGATTTGTGTCAAGTTGGCTGGAAAAGCAATGGTGCATTGGGAAGCTGAGAGGCCAGAGATTTCTTTGAAGGAAAATTGAGTGAGATTTTTAGATGGTTATTGGTAGATGTGATATTTGATGGATTATGTTATATTAAATAAAATATATAGCAAAAATGTTGACTGTCTATTTCTGTTCATATAATTCTTAATGGTGTTTTTGGTCTGGAAAACCTATACCCATGATCTTTTCAGAGAATAAATAGAAGTTGCTCTTCGAGCTAACCTCCACTAACAGGAACCTTGGAATGTAAGTCTGTAGGTGCAGTAAGACACAAAGCCTAGCATCTGCTGTGATAATTCAGGCCACTGCATTAATTACTTGCAATGCACTGGTTTTTACTTGAAGTGACCTGCCACAATGCACTGAGAAGCTGGACCATCCTGAACTAAACTTCCTTGTCCTATGGACCATAGAGTTTCCTCTTTCTAAAACTGCTTTTGTGGTGAAATAGGCCTCAGTAACCTAAGAGGAGGCTATTAAATGCTTACACAAGGAGTTACAATATTATGTGACCAACTGTTACTAAATCAGGGAGGCTGAGAGTTCCTGCTAATTCCTTGAGTTGCTGTAATGGTTTGGGCATTTGCGTAGTTTTCCAATCCTGAATTCATTGGCTAAGCATTTCTACCTTTTGACCATCCTCTCAGAACAGCTGTTCTCTCTGACAGTGGCTAAAGTCAAGTGTTCAAAGACACGTAGGAAGAATGCAGGAGCACAGCTTTCCAATCTCAAAATAGAAATTTTGGGAGCCCCTTCCTTCAGTGCTTGCTCCTTTGAAAGCAGTGACTTTCATCAACTCTAGTATTTTCCTGTGATAAAGAAATATCTTTACTTATATATATATATATACACATACACTTCTATAGTACAAGCCTGTGCTGGGAGGAAAAATAGCTATCCCAGCCTGCCTCACATACTTGTTTTGGTCAATGCTTGCTGGTTACTAAAACAGAATCCTGCTTTCTGCCCTCTCACTACTATTTTGCGAAGTTAATCACTGAGATTAAACTGTTCTGGCTGGTTTTGTTACCTTACAAAGTGTGAATCCCAGACCAGTGAATCATGTAATCTTTGTGCCTGTAGCTCTCTTACCCGGCTGTGAGGAACAGAGATGAGAACTACATGCATCATGATCCAAGATGAGTTGTAACTACAATGCCTTTGCTTTGTGTCAGCCTCGATGAGAGACTTTGCTTTCCAGTACCAGAATACGTCTGGATCTGGTCACTGCTTCCAGTGCTTTCTGTTTCAATTACATTGTACAGAAAAAAGCAGCCCTCCTGCTAGCAGCATGCTCTGGGTAGCAGCTGCAGTATGAAGTATTAGCTTAAACCAAGATCTGGCACATGCAACTTCCTTTCAGCAACTGTTTGTGCACAGCAGATAGATCTGGGCTGTTTACAGCTACTATTGAAATACTACCTAAACCAGTTCCATCTATTGGCAAATGCTGATGGGGAGATCAAGAGAGTCTGAAGTATCCTAGAGCTTCAGCTTCCCAAACTCTTCAGCTCTTTTATGTTAACTTCTGCATTAGGCCTGAATTAACAACAGGTGCAATTTCAGTTCACAAGTTAATCCACAGCTGGATTCTCATACTGAATAAACATACGCCAATGAGAATATACTGTCCCACGTGGTTTACCTTTCCACTTACTTCCCTCCTCTCCTGTTGTGTTTTTTCCATGCTGTGCAAAACAGCTGGTTTAACTAAAATCCTCTTTAGGGGAGTTTAGGATTCTTGGCTGCAGTTTGAAAGTCAGGGGTTCAGTTTTATTTAGCCTCAGCTGATGGGGTTGAGAGCTAGAGGGTCTAAGAGCTAGGACTTAAAATGAAGGGCTGGGCTGCATCACACTGTCATCTTTTTAAGCTTTTCACAAGTCTTCATTCCAGAGAGAGCTGTAGCCTAGTTGCAGTACACACAAATCTGTAGCTGCAAGTGGTTGGTTGTTGGTTTGTTTGGGTTTTTTTCAATTAACTTCACAGTTTTCACTGCAGCAGTCTTGGCCTCTGGGACAAGTCAAGGACAACCACAGCAGCTTCTGTCCAGGGGCAAAGGCCTCTGAAACTTACTGTTTAACCACATGTGTTCCAAGCTGATTGAAAACATTTCCAGCTGGAGGAATAAGGGTGAAAGAAAAGTTGCTTTAATAAAATAAATATACAGGCAGAAGAGTACAAAGCTAGCAGTTAAATAATATTTTTAGTGGCTTTCCATCTTATGAAAGAAACTGGAAATTAAACATCTCTGCCAGTTGTACAAAACAAATGTTTTCACAAATGGTTGGTACTAACATCTTTCAAGCCATCATCATAATTTCATAGTTAGTAGTTCCCCTCCCACACAAATAGACTACTCAGATTGTAAAGATGATAAGAGATAAGAGTTTTTGCTCCCTAACTGGCCTCCCATCTGTGGGCACTACTCCCACTTCTCCCAAGTGACTGCTCTCACCAAGAAGCTCTAAGCTGTGTTCTACATCACATTGTAAACACCTATCTGGCAGCTACACAAAAACTGCCCAAAACATCAGTCAAACCAGGTAGGAGCAACTATGTTAACAGCAACTTCTCCCTCTTTGAAGGAGAAAATAAATGCTGGATTGCCAGTAGTTGCAGCATGATGCAATTCAGCTGTTGGTAGTCAAACCTGTATCCTTCAGCACTCAGAGGGAGCTCTGACACACCAAGAAGCAAGTGCCAGACAAGCCAAGCTGTTGAAAGCTAATTGCATCCAAGGGCTCATTCTTCTTTCCCTCCTCAACAAGTCCTTGTCAGAATTGGTGAAATTACGCTGAAACTGAGCAGGTGCCTCTGGGTACTACACACAGGAGTTGGGGCTGGGGCTTCCAGAGGACCTGGGCACCAAGCTTGGCTGCCATGCTGTGGATATACCTTTGCTAGTCTTCACTGGAATTGCCACACAACTTACTTGATTCCATTTTTCAGGTGGGTCTCAGAGATCACTTGTAACAGGCTTGAGGCAGCCTGTTTAGTTCAGGTACGCTGCAAAAGAAATCTACCAGAATGATCCTTCAGAACAATTTGTCCGGTGATTGATTCATTAGGTTGCACGGAGTTTCTTTCTCTTTAGCTTTTCACTGGCACCCTCTGGAGCAGGAATCCCTTGTTTTCTTTTAATTATGGGCTGCTTGGCCATTGTGCCTTCACAGTGAGCTGCGAGTTGGGGGTGCAGAGCAGTGTCAGCCGGGCTTGCAGGGAGATCCGTGGAGGCTGAAGGATCAATGCCCATCGGTAAGGCATGGTCAGGTGTCAGCCCTGTGGGGGTAAATGCTTCTGTGGGTGGAGGCAGCTCAGGTGATTGCAACAGATCCTTCTCACTGCAGGGAAGTTCCAGGGCTGCTCTACAGTCATTCACTGCCTGAATTTCATTCACATTTGGAGGATTAGGGAAGGATTCTTCATCTTCTAAACTATCAGCATCCTCCAAAGGCATTGCTTTTGGGGCACTGTTTGTCCATGGTGCGTCTTTTATACCACAGTCAGTGTGAACAGATGCATCTTCTGAATCACCATCATAAGGATCTAAAAACTAAAATAAAATTTCTAAACATGGTGGATGCTTATTTATCCTAAAAAAAAAAAAAAAGCCAAACCAAACAAGATGCACCATACAGTGGACTTTAAAATCCCTTTCAACCTAAGTCACAGACTTACTGTGGAAGTTTTATTGTTTATCCACACATTCCTACCTCTATTTTTGTTTTTGGATGCTACACCAAGAACTGTATTAATACCCAAAACCTACTTGTAGTCCCCTGGATTCCTTTGCTTTCTTGAGTCCTCCAGCAAGTGGGCTAGGCATGACCTATTTAAGAGAAGTTAACATAGGTTTAATAAGGCACTTTCCCATAAATTATCAAAAGAAAACCAGAGTATGTGGAAATCCTAGAGAAGAGGAAGCCAGATTGTCACCTTGCTAAAAGACAGTAAAAGTGTGTCTCAGTCTAACTTTTAAAGGTCTGGTAAAGTTAACCTGAAATAGAGCTATGGAAAGTCTTAGTGCGCTTCAAGCATTGCACTAAAGAGAACAATGAGTAATTACATGCCACCAGAAAAATAAACCAAATCAGCACTTAAATAATGGTAGTCAGGGTACAATTTAGAGTCTAGAGAGCTTCCCTCCCACTCAGGTCCCTTTTTGTTCTTTCACATAGGGATGATTTGAAATCCTGAAATAGTGCTTAGAGCCTGGGCCTATTAATTTAAAAAAAAAAAAAAAAAAAAGAAAGGGGAAATGGAAAGGGAGGAGAGAGGAAAAGTGAAGACAACCCTTCTCCTTCACCTCAAAGCTAACAAATTTTCATTTATATTCCCTATCAGAAGCCCCATCCCTGTCTAAGATGAGACCCATCTACCTTATTTAGAAAGCAAACCCCAGAAAGGGAAAGAAGTTAACAGCAAGGAAAGTAGAAAAGTGCTTCTTGAGAAGGATCCACTGCAGGTGCTCAGAGAACACCCTGCCAGTCAGTGGGAAGGGGGAGAACTGAGCACAGCAGAGACAAAGCAGGGCTCAGGAATCTGGACTCAACAGGAAACTAAAGGCTTTAGCACAGAGGCTGAAGTCCAAGTCCATTTGTGACCATGTATTCTTGTGCTGGTTCAAGGACAGAGACAGCCCCACAAAGCCCTTCTGCTTCTCCAAAGAGCCCAGAAATTCCCCAGTCCTGCCCTGCCACCTGCCTCAGCAACCTCAGTGAGAACAGCCAGCTCTTTGTTCAGGCTGGGACCCATGCAAGTCCCCCTTCCCCCCTGCCCAGCCATCACACAGCTGGACTTCCAGGCTGGTTTCTCCCAGGAGAACACAGACAACTCCAGCCTTGCCCTGACATTTCTGGAAGGTGAAGTGGTGGCAGGGGCCCCGCAAAAAGCAGGCAGCTTCTCCGAGCCACAGAGCACATGGACCAACAGCAAGCATCAATTCCAAAGACTTTTACCCATAAATTAAGTATTTTGTTCTCCACTACAGCATCAGGCCTTTTTTCATCAGCACTAAACACACTGGTTTGACAGAACAATGTTCAAGAAGTTACCAATATCCATAACTAACTGCC
>NW_008237222.1:9857916-9865264 GCF_000691975.1 Corvus brachyrhynchos
CACTCAGAGCTGTAGAAATCCCACCAGACCAGAGCTGCTGAAAGTTAACCACCAAGAACAGCCCAGGTCAGCATTTTCTTAGCATTTATCTGCCTAAAACAGTCTCTTTCCTGCCTCATCCCCCTAGAATCAACTTTAGGAAAGTTAGTAACAGTTGTAAGAAAAAGCCTGATAGAGAGGGTAGTGTTGGGTTTGGGGTTGCTTTGGTTTTTTTTCCAGTCACAAAATCAACTACCCCCCACAACATGCCTCACATGATCTCTATTGAGGCTGGAGGAAGAGCTGGATACACATCAGAGAATCACATCACCATCAGAACACTTCAGAGTCAGTCCTTACCTCCGCCCTGCATTCAGACTCGGACTCTGTGCTTGACTCCACTGTGCACTTCTGCTGCAGAGGAGGAAGGGAAATGAATGCCACTCAAAGCAGAAGTTACTGCAGCTTCAGGCTAAAACTGAAGTTCTAGTACCAACTGTAGGTGCTGAGTTTCTCCACAGCTTCCCCATCTGAAGCCAGCTTGTCTTTCTAAATATCCTACAGGTGTGGTGCTGGTTGGGTTGTGTAAGTGAGACATAAGGGGAAAATAGAAGTCTCTCTTATCACTCCTCACCCCCAAAAACACAAAGGGAAGCAGTCCAGAATATGCCTTGCACTTGCTAAGAATTGTTACTCCAGGCTTGTGAGTAACTTTACAAAACAATTTTTAGTTTGCACTGTGGTTCTGTTTGTTTCTTTGCATTTGGTGGCCCTACAGCTCAGAAATGTAACTGCAGATAAATGACTCAAAACACACCCATTTTTACTAAAGCTCTTGCTTAGAAAGAGACCTTACAAACAAACACCTTGCCTAGTCCCCAGAGGGTAGCACAGAAGTGGAGGATTTTCCTCCATCCCTCCCCTTTAAATTAATTCATCCACACCTGTTCTTCACACACTCTTTTCCAGCCCTGCCAGCTGCACCATCAGGCCAAGGGCAAACCAACAAACACTTTCTGAATTATATTTTAATAGGGAGGTAGAGGAGCAGCAATCAGAAAAGTTACCATGTATTTTCGTGCCAGCCTTTCTACGCAGTCTCGGCTTTTAACAGAACCCTCCTTTTCTTGAGCATGTACTGAAACAGGCAAAGGGTAAGAGAGCACATTAGAAAAAACCTTCTCAGAGATAAATTGCCCACACATGGCTACTCCCTTTATGCTAGAAAAGTTGATCAGTCTGTGTTAAGCTCTCAAACAAAGGCAGCTTCTGTTTAAAAAAATAAGAAGCAGCCACTGTCTTCCACCACAACAAGACTTCCCACACTAGTCCTTCATGCAGCATGAGGAAAATATCTTTTTTAAAAGAAGTTGATACCAGTAACATGGACTTTTTTTTTTCCTTTTCTTTTAGGCACTACAAGCTTTCAGAATCCTAGAAGAAATATTTATACTCAAGACATCTAACCAGACTAGAGAGGGATAAATGCAAAGCTGTGCCATAAGCCAGCCCTCTATTCCAGTTCCCCACGCCCAAAACCCAGTCTCTGTACACTCAGCCCCCACCCCCAGGGCTCTGTTATAGGGGTTCCCCCCCTTCCATACCCCCCATGGGCTGCCCAGCCTCCCTCCTCTTCCTCCGCCACTGCCGCTTCCCAGCCGAGGCCATCCTGACGCCAGCACCTCCCACCTCTCCAGCTTTATGGGCTGGGCCCCGCTGCTCCCACCTCCACCCTCACACCAGCCCTGCTCAACCACCTCCACCTGGAGAGCTGCTCCTTCAAAAAGAGGGAATGAAGGAAGAAAACTCGAGAGCGACGCCCTCCCGTGAAAGAAAGCTCTTTGTGCCACTGCAAGGCTCCAGGCTGCTCTGCAGCAGAGCCAACTGCGTGGGGCCTTTAGTCACTACATTTCCCAAGTGTGTATATAAAATAGACACACACGCAAACACGTATGTAAAAGCACAAGGCCTGGTGGCTTCTTCTTCCCCTCTGCTCCCACCAATTTATTTTCTGGAGTCCCATTTCTTTCACACCACCCTCAGGCAGACAGAAGAGTCAACAATCAAAGGGAACCACCCTCTTCCTTCCAGAGGCAGCCAGGGTGTTCAAAGATATTTCTTCCTGCAATTTGCTGGAGCAGACAATCTCCCCTGTAGAAGAGGGACAGTTGTAGCTGGACACACAAAGCTGTCTGAGCATCCTTCTTGAAGACTTAAAATCCAGCACAACAATTTTACCGTTTATAAGTTCCAGGAATAGTATTTTTTCAGAGTTACTGGAGAACTATAAATCAGGTCTGTTTTTCACAAAGAAGCAGATCTGATTTGACCCTTTAAAAGCCACATCTCCATTCCCTTTCTTCTTGTTCTTTTTATAGGAAATGAGGAACTATTTTTACTTTCTTCCAAATCAAATTCCTTTTCTTCCCATTATCCCTTTCCTGCTACTGTATAAAAACCTCAGCAAAACAAACATCTCACTCTAAAGCCAGCAGTGCTGGTGAAAAGGCACCAGGAACAAGTCCCAGTGGAGGTGACAGTGACAGCAGCTGTACCAGGAGCAGCTCCCAAGCCTTCACCCCACTTTTGCCTCCAGCTGAGCTTAGACCCCATTACTTACACCTCTTTTCTTCCCAGAAACCTCCTTTTCCATCTCCTTACCTCCCCTACCCAGACCAAAACCATCTGATGATTACTCCCTCTCTTCAGAATCTCCAACTATTTTCAAAACACAGCAGCCAAAAATCTCACTCGGTACCCCATAGCACCTCCCACCACCGAGGTGGGAGCTAAGGAGCTGCTGCCTGCATCACCAGCTGAGCTGAATGAGCACAAATGACCATCATGCTTCACCCAAATACATGGCTGGGAGTCATTACTCCCACAAAAGCCTGCCCAAAATTAGCTATGGATGCTTCACAGGCAGCAGCTGTTAGCGACAAGGCCCCAGGCTCCATGGATTGGTCTGCCAGGCAGTGCAGATGAAATGGCAGCTGCAAGGGTGAGCACAGTTCAAGGCTCCCCCTGTGCTCTTCTGGGCAGGGCCAGGCAGCAGTTAGTCACACAACAGAATTCCAAAGGAGATCTTGGGTGTCCACTTCCCAGAGCACACAGGTGATGCCACCACTGAGCCCTGGGGCTGCAGTGTGAATGGGGAGGTGGCCAGAGGGTCACAGGGGCGCAGCAACGCTCGCTCCAGGGGTCATTCCCATCATTTCCCACTGCTCAGTGCTCTGCCTCTCCTCGTCACTCCTGGCCCTGCACAGAACTTGTGCCAGCCTCAGCAAGCTCTGATTTCCCTTGAGTCCAGGCTTTCTTATGGTCTGACTGCTCAGTGTAATGTAGGGAACAACTCAAAACACCCAACACGTTCTCAGGGCAAGAAATACTGGAGATAACCTGCAAGTTTCACCTGAATTATTCTCTAAGAGATAAATTAGTTTACAAGAGAGGTTAAGACTTGTGCCAGCACTGACCAAGTGGAAAAGTCTTCAGCATTTTTTGTCACAGTAAATTTTAAATCCCAGTGTTACTAATTGGAAGGTATTTTCGCTATTTTTTACACATTATGGAAGATGTTGTGTAATAGACTTTAGTCACAAGTCACACATACCTTAAAATCTACCTTAGTCTTGATACAATACTACTGAATCAGAATTTTTTACAGAGGCCTTGAAGTAGCAACCGAAAGCTTGCTGAGCTCTGCTCTCCTGATACCTTCCAACATTGAGCATCACAGAAGGAAGCCTTTTCCTCCTGATCATTGCTTCTATCACTCACACCGAACTGAAAGTCAGTACTAGTGCACACATTAGAAACTGTACCTCCCTTCCAGCAGCTGGTTTGATGTCATGTTTATTACAGCAGCAGGACATCCATACTACTACAAGGGATGGTGATGGAACACAGACATCACACCCTGGCTGTGCTGTGCAGAACAGGGTGAGCAGCTCCTGCCAAGGCACAAGGACACTTGAGTTGGAGCACATCTCACACGGGCCCCAGGCAGGGCTGTGGGGGAACCACAGCTCCTGCCTCACTCTCCAAGAGCATTTTGTCCTTGCTTTGATAATGCTTTCACTGACATGCAAGAACCAGTCTCTTCTGCAGACTTCATGAGATAATTTGCAATGGTTTCGAATGTTTCATGTTGTGACACAGAATGTGATGTGTGTAAAGACAAATGCCCCACTTGCTACATACATTCAGCCTTCAGCAATTGTGTGAACAGTAATTGAAGTGGATTTTCATATCCCATTCTCTTATTTCTCAAGTTTCATTCTTGGAGAAAGAATTCAGATTTGCAACCATGTGATCACCTCAGTCTAGTGAGCTGACATGCAGGAACACCAGCTTGAAGCAAGTGGCCCAAGGCCAGTGAACTCCTCAGCTTGCAGGGTTATCCACTGCCCCATCCTATGCATAAAATCCCTCTTTCCACCCCCTCCCCCCCGAGTGCTGCTTTGACATAAAGATCTCCTTACAAAGCCACAACTTATACAAGTTACTTTGAACTAGCTCCAGGAAACTGACTTTAGGTACCTGTGAAATACAGTTAGGACCAGAAACTCCCATATTTTCACCTTACTACATTAACAAACACCAGCACAGCATCATTGTATGTGAATTATTTTACAGTGGGAGCTCCTGTTCATGGAGCAGAACAGATGGACACAGGACACCAGCAGGGCAAGGTGCTCAGAACGCGCCCTTACCACCACCCCCCCTTGGATCAGTTCATTGAACTCAAGCTATCATGAATACCAACTAGAACGTGCCTGAAGTCAACGGGCACCCAACAGGCGCCAAAGGCAAGTTGCTGGACAGAGAAGTCAACAGCTTGAATTCTTTTTGCTAGTCAAACACCAAGGAATACAAAATGCAGCACAACCAAGCAGCTCCATGGCAGGTTGTGTGATGTGTAACAAACTTCTCAGGCAAAAGCACCTGATCCACCTCCCTGCAGCACCCGGGAGTGGAATTGCAGCTGCATTCACCCAGACTTTGAAACAGTTGCTGAACCACGAATGTGCATTAAACCCAACTTGGAGTGAATCACTTGTTCAGAGACCCCTCCTACTCTGGCATGGCACTGGTTTGTAGCAGGACCACCAAGCATACCCTATTAATTATACATGTAATGTGACAGCAGCTGGATGCTCAGGATCCAGAGCCACAACTCACATGGGCATGGGCAGAGCAGCTTTGTTCCAGTGTGAACACACAAGTCCAGTGACACAGTTCAATTCTTAACACTTTTATTCTTACAGTTCTAGGTTTGAACTGTACATGCAGAGTTGCATAAGTCACAATAGAGATTTACAGTGGATTCTATTCTATGGTAGAGTGCAATCCAGAATCCTTGAACAGTATAAAAAACAACTTTAAACATCAAGACCTTGTTAGGAGCAGAAGGATTAAAGCTTCCCCAAGAGATTCAGCTCTCCTAGATACCTAGTTACTAGGTACTGTATGTTAGACACGTAAGAATTGAAGAGCTGTGGAACACTAAACAAACTTGCAACACCCTGATGTCTTCCCATCTTCATTACTTCTTTCCGCATTTCTGGCAATTAAGAATAAGTCAAAAACCCTGCCACCTGCAACCAGCTAATACAGACAAAAATAACTACTCCTTACTTGCCTGTTTAGGGTCGTACAGTGTTAAAGAAAATATTCCCTCAATGGCATTTGTATCTCACATCAGCTGAAAAAGCAATGTAACAAAAATAAAGGTATAACATCTTTGAAAATAAATATAAAGAGGGAATGCAGACAAAGTGTCAAAGATTTTTTTTTTGGCAGGTAACATTCATAATATACAAAATATAACTTATTCATATTAGCCAAGGAAACATTCATGAGTTCCTGTAAACTGGTTTAATCCACCTCCTCCATGCGTGATGTGTCATCATCTCCTTCAAGAGGTGGCATCTCCTCAGTGACTGCTGGGCTGGCTTCTTCTGCAGCAGTGTCATCTTCATCAATGCCTGCACAGGAAACACACATACCATTAATGCTAACAGCACAACTCAAACCTTGCACCTCCACAGCACTTCCAACCACCTGAGGGGTCCATTTTCCACACTACCAAGCAGGACACCAAGGTGACCTCAAGACAATACACCCCCAGTTCACTGGAGCCAGGACAGATTTGGGAACTTACCCAGCCCAAGTTTGATCATTCTGTAAATGCGGTTGGCATGTGTCTGAGGATCTTCTAAGCTGAAGCCAGAGGACAGGAGTGCTGTCTCATACAGCAAGATGACAAGATCCTTCACAGACTTGTCATTCTTATCAGCCTCTGCTTTCTGCCTCAGTGTTTCAATGATGGAATGATCAGGATTAATCTCCAGGTGTTTCTTTGCTGCCATATATCCCATTGTGGAGTTGTCCCTTAATGCCTGCGCTTTCATGATCCTCTCCATGTTGGCTGTCCAGCCATACGTACTTGTCACAATGCAGCACGGGGAAGTAACTAAACGATTGGACACCACAACCTGCAGAGGGAATAAAAAAAGCAGAAGTTTGCAATTTAAGCATTTCAGCAAGTACAACTGATTTACCCTGAATTCATTTTTATCACAGAACTTGTTACCTAGGTAAACAAATTACCACTTTTACCTTTTCCACTTTCTTCTCAAGGATATCTTTCATTATCTTGCAAAGATTTTCAAACTTTGCCTTCTTCTCCTCCTGCTTCTTTTTCTCTTCCTCATCTTCTGGAAGCTCCAGACCCTCCTTTGTTACAGAAACCAGGGTCTTGCCTTCAAATTCCTTCAGCTGCTGCACACAGTATTCATCAATAGGCTCAATCATGTAGATCACTTCCAGTCCGTGTTTGCGAAGACGCTCCACAAACGCAGAGTTGGCCACCTGATCCTTTGTTTCACCTGCAAAAAACACCACCACCACAGATGAGCCTCAGCCCTAACAGCAGCTTGCTCATGTTCTGCAGAGCCTTTGCAACATCTGTGGTGCTTCATGCCTCAACCACAGGAAAAAAATAAAGGGCACCAACAGCCTGAAGACACTCAAGCTGCTTGAACTCACACTCCAGCATCTAATACTCTGAACTGATTTGGAAGCAAATTTGCATTTCCTGGAATCCCAGGTAAAAAATGTTCCTTGCTTGGCAGAAGTGGGAAACTGAGAACCCTCTAAGAGCATTTATAAATCCCCCAGAAGGTAACCCTACATTATGAGTGTAGGCATTTACAGAATTTCAATTCCCAACTCACCAGTAATGTAGTAGACATGTTTCTGGTTTTCCTTCATCCGAGTGCAGTAATCCTTCAGAGAAACCATTTCATCACCAGATGCAGATGTGTAGTACCTCAGCAACTCTGAGAGCTTCTTGCGGTTCTGC
>NW_008237222.1:9865314-9868587 GCF_000691975.1 Corvus brachyrhynchos
TTTAGTTAAATACTGAACTGCGGTAGTTCAGTAGTTCAGGCACAACAACAATCTCTAACTGCAAAGATCAGCACTGTTCAGCAGAAAGACAACAAACCTTGATGTTCTTGGAGAACTGCTCGTAGAACTTTTTGTAGTTCTCCTTGTCTTCAGCCAGCTCAGTGAAAAGTTCCAAGCACTTCTTCACCAAGTTCTTCCGGATCACTTTCAGGATCTTGCTTTGCTGCAGCATCTCACGAGAAATATTCAGAGGTAAATCCTCAGAGTCTACCACACCTCTCATGAAATCTGGAGAGTGACAGAATTACCTTTTTTAGTCTCAAGCAATAAATATTACCAGTCACTCTACCTACATGCAACTCTGCCCATTAGCAATTATGAATTGGTTTCTACAGAACTCTGGGAAACATGAACAGAGCAGTACTTCTAACTGCTCAGATACCTCATCAGCTATTTAGAATTGAGATCCTCCCCCTTCCAAGTTTCTTTAAATTCAAAAGGAAACCACAGAATAGCTAAGCAGTTCCTCTAACGTTTTAGGGAACACTATCCCCAAAATTATACTCACTCAGATATTCAGGGATCAGCTCCTCACAGTTGTCCATGATGAAAACTCTGCGCACATACAGTTTGATATTGTTCTTCTTCTTTCTGTTTTCAAACAGATCAAAGGGTGCACGCCGTGGGACAAAAAGGAGAGCCCTGAATTCCAGCTGCCCTTCCACAGAGAAGTGCTGGGAGAAAGCAGTATGATAGTTGCATGGTTCCCCGCTGTGGTAACTACTTAACAGCTCTTCAAATGCAATACACGAACTGACCACTGGAGATCAAATTAACACAGCAGCTGAGACACTGGTCAGGAACAAGCACTTTCCTCAGACAGACACATTGAATTAGTGTTCAGTTACTCAGGCCAGCAGACCAATTCAGACCACATTCAGTTCCTTAAACAGCATACTGAGATTTAGAAAGCAAATGTATTCTTATTGCACTTCCTGCTATCAGACAATGAAAGGCATAAAACCTTTTCAATTAAGAATTACAAACATAATTTATCTTTAACCCAGTTTTAAATTTAGACATGAAAACTAAACTATGAACTCGGAAGGCATCTGCACCTCCCGACTGCAGGTTCAGTTCAGATCATGAACACCAATGCACAACAGATCAGAGTTCAGCAGCATGTTTAGCAAGCTTCCAGCTTCAGTGCTGTGTACTATGGTTTAAATGTCCACATATACAACAGCTATAATTGTGTCTCGAGAGAAAAACTTACTTTGACAGCCAGGTGGTCTTCCCAGTCATTAGTCAGACTCTTGTAGAATTCTCCATACTCCTCATTGGTTATGTCATCTGGGTTCCTGGTCCAAATGGGCTTGGTCTTGTTGAGCTCTTCCTGATCAATGTACTTCTCCTTAATCTTCTTTTTCTTCTTCTTATCTCCATCCTTCTTCTCTTCTTCTTCATCAGAACCAACATCTTCAATCTCTGGTTTATCTTCTGTCTTTTCCTCCTTCTCATCTTTTTCTTCTTCCTTTTCCTCAGCCTCATCATCACTCACCTCCTTATCACGCTCTTTCTCCACCTACAAAAAAGACAGCAGTACTTGAATTTCAAAAACTCTAAGTTTATTAAGTTGCAGTTCTAAGGTACCCCTTGTAGTCTCACAAAGCCAGAAAACTCCACAAACATGGTGCCAAGCTTTCCCTCCTACACTCCAAGGACTCTGGGTGCTGACACAAGTGGTGTTTTGTTTTGGTGTGCTATGAGCCAAGTTCTTACCATTCAGTGCCATTACACTGAATGGCTCATAATAATGCACCCAGATGCAGTCAACAGTTTGAATACAGACACTACTGGCTTGGGAAACACCTGTGGTTTTTTTAACCTAGTCCTGTGAAATACCATTTTGAGTAACAACTGCACTTCCCAAGAGCTTTCTCCATGTAACATCTGAAAGAATTGACACTAACCAAATAAAAATTGACTGCTCCTTTTACACAAACTCATGTGTGAAAGCAGCAATACTCATTTAGTATTTCAAGTAAGGTACGTACAAAGAGCGTGATTGGGTAGCCGATGAACTGAGAGGGAGGACTCCCAAGCATATTGCTCATCATCATTGTGCTTGGTGATCACTGTTACTTTTTCAGCAACCAGGTAAGCAGAGTAGAAGCCAACACCAAACTGACCAATCATGGAGATATCGGCCCCTGCCTGCAGGGCTTCCATGAAAGCCTTGGTGCCAGACTTGGCAATAGTACCAAGGTTGTTGACCAGGTCAGCTTTGGTCATCCCAATGCCAGTATCTACAATGGTTAGAGTGCGATCATGCTTGTTTGGAATCAGGTTAATTTTCAGCTCTTTTCCAGAATCCAGCTTGCTTGGGTCAGTCAAGCTTTCATATCTTATCTTATCCAGAGCCTGTAAAAGAAGAGACAGGTTTCAGTATTCCCTGACTATTCCTAGAAATTTCAGCAATTGTCATAATTTACCAGGCTAGCACTGGTACTCACATCTGAGGAATTGGAGATCAGCTCACGGAGGAAGATTTCCTTATTGGAGTAGAATGTGTTGATGATCAGAGACATCAACTGAGCAATCTCAGCCTGAAAGGCAAAGGTCTCCACCTCCTCCTCCATTGGTTGGTCCTGAGTTTGCACAGCTTCCGGCATCTGTGAAGATAGAGGGAGGAGCTGAAATTCCATCTGGAACAGCCTAGCTAACATATCCTCTTTCATGCAGTGACAATGGCACTCTGAGATCAAGTACTTACTTCAACCACGTGGCTTCAGCATCAGGGGAACACACACATAAAAAAAACCCCTTCCCAGATCTTATTTCCAGCCAGTAACCCCTCAGAAATTTAAAGGAATGCAGAAAATAGATGACAAGACAAACTACAGGCTCACTTTACGGTCACTTTACTTTGCAGCACTTAGAATAAGACAAGACTTTTCCTCTCTAACTTCCTTAATTTACGAGTTGGTATGAGACCTTTATTTTCCCTCTCCACAAAACTACCTAAAGTCTTCATACGGGTGATTTCTCTCTTATTAGCATCCACCTATTACTTTGCATTCAGTTATCTCCTCCAGCAGCAAACACTATGCACAACTCCCACCTATGTACCAACACCGCTCAACCGGACTCATTTCTCTGGACAAATACTAACGTGGATAAATATTCGTCCTTCACCGGCAACCTGCTGCCCACGGTCCTCCCCTGCGGGAGCCAAACCTCAGGGGCGGCGGATTTCGCCCGACAGAGATT
>NW_008237222.1:9869563-9871740 GCF_000691975.1 Corvus brachyrhynchos
TGCCGAGCTACAGGAGGAGAAAGAAAAATCAGCAAGTGCTTCCTTTAGTTAAATACTGAACTGCGGTAGTTCAGTAGTTCAGGCACAACAACAATCTCTAACTGCAAAGATCAGCACTGTTCAGCAGAAAGACAACAAACCTTGATGTTCTTGGAGAACTGCTCGTAGAACTTTTTGTAGTTCTCCTTGTCTTCAGCCAGCTCAGTGAAAAGTTCCAAGCACTTCTTCACCAAGTTCTTCCGGATCACTTTCAGGATCTTGCTTTGCTGCAGCATCTCACGAGAAATATTCAGAGGTAAATCCTCAGAGTCTACCACACCTCTCATGAAATCTGGAGAGTGACAGAATTACCTTTTTTAGTCTCAAGCAATAAATATTACCAGTCACTCTACCTACATGCAACTCTGCCCATTAGCAATTATGAATTGGTTTCTACAGAACTCTGGGAAACATGAACAGAGCAGTACTTCTAACTGCTCAGATACCTCATCAGCTATTTAGAACTGAGATCCTCCCCCTTCCAAGTTTCTTTAAATTCAAAAGGAAACCACAGAATAGCTAAGCAGTTCCTCTAACGTTTTAGGGAACACTATCCCCAAAATTATACTCACTCAGATATTCAGGGATCAGCTCCTCACAGTTGTCCATGATGAAAACTCTGCGCACATACAGTTTGATATTGTTCTTCTTCTTTCTGTTTTCAAACAGATCAAAGGGTGCACGCCGTGGGACAAAAAGGAGAGCCCTGAATTCCAGCTGCCCTTCCACAGAGAAGTGCTGGGAGAAAGCAGTATGATAGTTTTAGTCCATTTGCATGGTTTCCCACTGTGGTAACTACTTAACAGCTCTTCAAATGCAATACACGAACTGACCACTGGAGATCAAATTAACACAGCAGCTCAGACACTGGTCAGGAACAAGCACTTTCCTCAGACAGACACATTGAATTAGTGTTCAGTTACTCAGGCCAGCAGACCAATTCAGACCACATTCAGTTCCTTAAACAGCATACTGAGATTTAGAAAGCAAATGTATTCTTATTGCACTTCCTGCTATCAGACAATGAAAGGCATAAAACCTTTTCAATTAAGAATTACAAACATAATTTATCTTTAACCCAGTTTTAAATTTAGACATGAAAACTAAACTATGAACTCGGAAGGCATCTGCACCTCCCGACTGCAGGTTCAGTTCAGATCATGAACACCAATGCACAACAGATCAGAGTTCAGCAGCATGTTTAGCAAGCTTCCAGCTTCAGTGCTGTGTACTATGGTTTAAATGTCCACATATACAACAGCTATAATTGTGTCTCGAGAGAAAAACTTACTTTGACAGCCAGGTGGTCTTCCCAGTCATTAGTCAGACTCTTGTAGAATTCTCCATACTCCTCATTGGTTATGTCATCTGGGTTCCTGGTCCAAATGGGCTTGGTCTTGTTGAGCTCTTCCTGATCAATGTACTTCTCCTTAATCTTCTTTTTCTTCTTCTTATCTCCATCCTTCTTCTCTTCTTCTTCATCAGAACCAACATCTTCAATCTCTGGTTTATCTTCTGTCTTTTCCTCCTTCTCATCTTTTTCTTCTTCCTTTTCCTCAGCCTCATCATCACTCACCTCCTTATCACGCTCTTTCTCCACCTACAAAAAAGACAGCAGTACTTGAATTTCAAAAACTCTAAGTTTATTAAGTTGCAGTTCTAAGGTACCCCTTGTAGTCTCACAAAGCCAGAAAACTCCACAAACATGGTGCCAAGCTTTCCCTCCTACACTCCAAGGACTCTGGGTGCTGACACAAGTGGTGTTTTGTTTTGGTGTGCTATGAGCCAAGTTCTTACCATTCAGTGCCATTACACTGAATGGCTCATAATAATGCACCCAGATGCAGTCAACAGTTTGAATACAGACACTACTGGCTTGGGAAACACCTGTGTTTTTTTTAACCTAGTCCTGTGAAATACCATTTTGAGTAACAACTGCACTTCCCAAGAGCTTTCTCCATGTAACATCTGAAAGAATTGACACTAACCAAATAAAAATTGACTGCTCCTTTTACACAAACTCATGTGTGAAAGCAGCAATACTCATTTAGTATTTCAAGTAAGGTACGTACAAAGAGCGTGATTGGGTAGCCGATGAACTGAGAGTGCTTCTTCACAATTTCCTTGATTCGACGCTC
>NW_008237222.1:9872817-9874856 GCF_000691975.1 Corvus brachyrhynchos
TACTTCAACCACGTGGCTTCAGCATCAGGGGAACACACACATAAAAAAACCCCC
This sequence comes from Corvus brachyrhynchos, assembly GCF_000691975.1. Classification (NCBI taxonomy): domain Eukaryota; kingdom Metazoa; phylum Chordata; class Aves; order Passeriformes; family Corvidae; genus Corvus; species Corvus brachyrhynchos. The sequence continues at coordinate 9,872,872 of NW_008237222.1, forward strand.
CTTCCCAGACTTATTCCCAGCCAGTAACCCCTCAGAAATTTAAAGGAATGCAGAAAATAGATGACAAGACAAACTACAGGCTCACTTTACGCTCACTTTACTTTGCAGCACTTAGAATAAGACAAGACTTTTCCTCTCTAACTTCCTTAATTTACGAGTTAGTATGAGACCTTTATTTTCCCTCTCCACAGAACTACCTAAAGTCTTCATATGGGTGATTTCTCTCTTATTAGCAGCCACCTATTACTTTGCATTCAGTTATCTCCTCCATTTGTTCCACGGCCCAGAGGTTCACCTAGAATGGAGTTTACACATTTTACTTTGCTGCAGCACAGCAAACCTTGATTGATTTTTAAAAAGACACTGCTCTATCAGCAATTTTCTCACCACTAGGTAAATGAAGCTCCTAGGTCTAGAAACAGCCTAGGTTACACTTTCTCGGGTTTCCCGACATGTATTTCAAACAAGTTTCAGGAAATGTTTCCTAGACTGTTCAGTGTCTTTAGACTGCATACACAGTTGTTGAAGCCTACAAGTATTTTTCCACACAAACTTTGAAAGCTTAAGTCTTAATACACCATTTACCTGGCCATTCTGTGTATTTCAAATTATGCCAACTTAAATGACCTGGGATGAACCTGGACCTGTGCCTGATGTGACACATGATTTGTACTAATTCCTTTTATCTAGTGTCTTTTCCAAGACAAAGTATGTGCCACTGCCAAACATATTTAAAAAGCATCACTGAGCCAGAACACTGAACACTCACCATTATCCAGTCTAACAGTGAAGGACCCTCCAGCTGAGGACTCCCAAGCATATTGCTCATCATCATTGTGCTTGGTGATCACTGTTACTTTTTCAGCAACCAGGTAAGCAGAGTAGAAGCCAACACCAAACTGACCAATCATGGAGATATCGGCCCCTGCCTGCAGGGCTTCCATGAAAGCCTTGGTGCCAGACTTGGCAATAGTACCAAGGTTGTTGACCAGGTCAGCTTTGGTCATCCCAATGCCAGTATCTACAATGGTTAGAGTGCGATCATGCTTGTTTGGAATCAGGTTAATTTTCAGCTCTTTTCCAGAATCCAGCTTGCTTGGGTCAGTCAAGCTTTCATATCTTATCTTATCCAGAGCCTGTAAAAGAAGAGACAGGTTTCAGTATTCCCTGACTATTCCTAGAAATTTCAGCAATTGTCATAATTTACCAGGCTAGCACTGGTACTCACATCTGAGGAATTGGAGATCAGCTCACGGAGGAAGATTTCCTTATTGGAGTAGAATGTGTTGATGATCAGAGACATCAACTGAGCAATCTCAGCCTGAAAGGCAAAGGTCTCCACCTCCTCCTCCATTGGTTGGTCCTGAGTTTGCACAGCTTCCGGCATCTGTGAAGATAGAGGGAGGAGCTGAAATTCCATCTGGAACAGCCTAGCTAACATATCCTCTTTCATGCAGTGACAATGGCACTCTGAGATCAAGTACTTACTTCAACCCCGTGGCTTCAGCATCAGGGGAACACACACATAAAAAAACCCCCTCCCCAGATCTTATTCCCAGCCAGTAACCCCTCAGAAATTTAAAGGAATGCAGAAAATAGATGACAAGACAAACTACAGGCTCACTTTACGCTCACTTTACTTTGCAGCACTTAGAATAAGACAAGACTTTTCCTCTCTAACTTCCTTAATTTACGAGTTGGTATGAGACCTTTATTTTCCCTCTCCACAAAACTACCTAAAGTCTTCATACGGGTGATTTCTCTCTTATTAGCATCCACCTATTACTTTGCATTCAGTTATCTCCTCCAGCAGCAAACACTATGCACAACTCCCACCTATGTACCAACACCGCTCAACCGGACTCATTTCTCTGGACAAATACTAACGTGGATAAATATTCGTCCTTCACCGGCAACCTGCTGCCCACGGTCCTCCCCTGCGGGAGCCAAACCTCAGGGGCGGCGGATTTCGCCCGACAGAGATT
>NW_008237222.1:9876040-9876382 GCF_000691975.1 Corvus brachyrhynchos
CCCCCCCAAGGAACTACCCATCAGTTTCCCCCCCTTCCGCCACCTTTCTTAAGGAACATAAATTTAATAAACCGAGTTCAGAAGCATCAGCGACAACCCCCCTTTCAGCCATACCCAGACTTTGAACCCGACCACCCTCCGAACCCCAGCCACCTTTCCCAAAATCTAAAGAAGCACGGACGGAAGCACGACCAGCGCCACGCGGCTCCTACAGCACACCCCACCACCCACGCAATCTCTAACACCAGCCCCACACCCCCAACGACCGAACCCTGAGATTCGGTCAGAAAACACTCCCTGCACCGATCCAGCCCTAGCAAGCGCCGACTGCCGCCTCCGCAC
>NW_008237222.1:9877067-9877691 GCF_000691975.1 Corvus brachyrhynchos
TGGCCGGTGCGCCGGCGTGCGGGAGTGCAGGGGTGCGGGTGCTCAGGTGTGTGAGAGTGCGGGGTGCAGGTGTGTGTGAGTGCAGGGCGTAGATGTGTGTGAGGGTGCGGGTGCTCAGGTGTGCGAGGGTGTAGGTGCTCAGGTGTGCGAGAGTGCCGGGGTGCAGGTGTGTGTGTGAAGGTGCGGGGGTGAGGTGTGTGTGTGAGCGCGGGGTGCAGGTGTGTGCGAGAGTGCGGGGTGCAGGTGTGTGCGAGAGTGCGGGGTGCAGGTGTGTGCGAGAGTGCGGGGTGCAGGTGTGTGCGAGAGTGCGGGGTGCAGGTGTGTGCGAGAGTGCGGGGTGCAGGTGTGTGCGAGAGTGCGGGGTGCAGGTGTGTGCGAGAGTGCGGGGTGCAGGTGTGTGCGAGAGTGCGGGGTGCAGGTGTGTGTGTGAGCGCGGGGTGCAGGTGTGTGTGTGGGTGCGGGGGTGAGGTGTGTGCGAGAGTGCAGGGTGCAGGTGTGTGTGAGCATGCCTTGGGTGCTGTGGTGGCTGGTGGTGACTCAGCCTCGTGTAAGGAGAATTAAATTGTGTACCTATAAAGCCATTGTGTAGAAAGAGAAGGGGTGGGGGAGAATGTTGCCTAATTA
>NW_008237222.1:9877878-9893642 GCF_000691975.1 Corvus brachyrhynchos
GCGGCGACGGTGTGCGCTAGCGTGCGGGGGTGCAGGTGTGTGTGTGAGCGCGGGGTGCAGGTGTGTGTGAGGGTGCGGGGGTGCAGGTGTGTGTGAAGGTGCGGGGTGCAGGTGTGCAGGAGTACAGGTGTGTGTGAGGGTGCGGGGGGGCAGGTGTGCAGGAGTACAGGTGTGTGTGAAGGTGCGGGGGTGCAGGTGTGCAGGAGTACAGGTGGACGTGTGCAGCTGTGTGGCTGTGTGTGTGCGCAGGTTTAGGCGTGCAGCTGTGCGGGAGTGCCGGTGCAGCTGTGCAGGTGCTGCCATCCCCTCGGGTGGGGTGAGGGGCTGCGGGAGGGCGGCACCGCTCCCCTTCCCCTGCTCACCAGGCAGGATTCGGCCGCGCTGCCGGGCGTAGCCGGGTGAATCACAGCTTAGGGATGCTGTGGTAACGCGTTTCGCCTGCTCAGGGAAAACAACACTGGTTCTCACGAAGCAGGTATCAGTCTGCCAGTTAACAAAACTCTGCCTCTCGGTCTGTGCACTTCCACAGGGTAAAAAGAGCCATGGGACCGAATCCAAGCGGCTCAGCAGACCTACATAGCTATGCAGTTACTTAAGGATTTAAGTGCTAATAGTAGACATGAGACGTAGGTCAGTGCTGTTGGGTTTGTAACAGCCCAAAGCCTGAAACCTGCTGGGATTCTCAGCCTGAACGTGGCCTTTGCCAGTTCATCTGGGAAATCTCGGTTGATGTTCAAAGGACACCGCAAGAGACAACTTTATACATACAATTACGCATCCTGCATAAAGGCTTTGATATGTACGTCTCATTATACCCAGCAGCTCTGTGATTGCAGCATTTAGTAGGGAGGGTATTTTTATATCCTGAATGACCTGATTGGGAGCAGGGAGTTAAATGCAGATCTTCCACAGCTCAGGAGAATGATCTGCATCCCATGTGTTCCAGACCAGACTTCTAAAACTTTCTTCTTGGAGCTGATCCACTTTCAAGGATATAAATACCAAGAGAAACTACATGTTAAAATTGTGCACTGATGTAAGCATGAATCTAGACAAATCTCCTTGCTCTAAAGAACAGCTATTTATTTGAGGAATAAAAAGAATGTTGTTTCTGTTGCAAAAATGCATCCCAGGTGCAACTTCTTTCTGTTTTCTTTAGGCTCTTAGATGTACCCCAGACTTCTGTCTAGTTCAACATCTTTGGGAAATTGAATTTTAAGTTGCCTAACCGGACCTTCTCCAAGTTAAGCATCTGAAACAGACTGGCTAGCATGAACTAGATATTCCAGTACTTACATCCATTGATGTATTTAATCAAAAATCCTCATGCTGAACATAGTATTCTTTACATTCATTATCCTGCAGTTTAACCCAGACAAGCAAATCTAATTGAATTGGGGTCCACTGGCTTGATTTTGTTGTAGCATTATGTTTTCAGGGAGTTTTCAGTATTCTGACAAGAAGATACATTAAGTACATGTGTAAAACATGTAGGAACACCAAGGAATTAAAATTACAGCTTGTCTTGCTGCAGTTTCTGCAGTATCTCGATCAGTACATGCATTGGTGCAATGTCTTAAAGGACTCTGCCCTTCTAAAGAGGTGCTCCAGCTCTGACCCAAGCAGTTGGCCAAAATACAGGATCCTGCAGGTTATTTTAATTAGGTGGAGAAATTAATTGTGGTGCAAACATAACAGGGTGTATAGATGAGCTGCTGCTCAGCCCACAGGAGAAATCAGACCACTTGTAAGGGTGAGGTTATTTGCTCACTGTTCTAAGCCACTGAAAAAGCTGGATTTCAGCCAACATTCAGCCTCGGAAGTTCTGCACTTACGTCTGGGTCACCTTCTTGGTACTTACTTGGGCTGGTTGTTACTCTCTTCAAGTTTTATTTTGAAGTGTTCTCAATACATTTCTTTTCCTTTCTCTCAGACACGTATGCCTGTACAAAATAATGTGCACCAAAATGCTTTCTTGAGTACAAGTTCCTTTCTCTGCACAGTGACTGTGATTTCAGTGATCTGACAGCTGCTTTGGTTGTCTGCTTCCATAAAGCAGCCTAACGGCTCTCCACTACTGTCCTAATAAAGTGTGGCAGATAAGCATAATGATGTAACTTCCATGTTTTTTCTTAGATTAAAAATAGTCATGGTATAGTATAAATTCTATAGTATGTGCCTTTTAGGCTGAAATCCTCTTTCATTCAGATTCCATTGACTGAAATGCTCCTAATGTGTATTTGCATCAAAGTAACTTCTGTACTTCAGAGAACTGCAAACTATTGCAATATATGGAAATCTGTCCAAGCATTTTATCCAGCAATATCCTAGTAAATTTACTTGCATGCTCTCCTTTTGAGGTGTCCAGAATTTTAAGGGTGCCACTTTTATAAAAATATTCAAAATGTTAAGAAAATATTTTCCTTTCTAATCTCTCGATTAGTGTGGGTCCAGTGAGTCAGACTTAGGGATATATATTATTTCAAGCATGTGAAGACCTATGGAAGGTTTTTGCATATGTCTGCAGGATCACATGCCTTTATACTGTCTAATCTCCAGTCACATCATTCTGTTTTCTCTTTTGTGGTTGTGTTATTCAGCCTTCAAAAGCAGACTGATTTCTTTTGTCAAAGTTGTTTGACAAGTACACTGGGAGAATGTAATCTCATACCAAACCATCTAAATTTTCCCAGCTCTGCTTAATCCGAGTTCCGCCGTGCCTGTGTAAAATTTTCTTCATGGCTTGTGAATATTTTCTTCATGGCTTGTGAATAACCTGTATCCTTTTTGTTCTGTTATGCAGTGAGGGCTAGCAAATATAGACACTTTGTTCCTATGGTTACTCTATTTTAACTGATCCCAGTTTTGTATTGCTTCACTTTTAGGCAAGGGAAAAAAAAAAAAAAAAAGACTGGTTCCAAAGTTGGTTCGTGTTAGAGTTAATTTTGGAGGAAACTCTGACCAAGACAGATCCATTTTTCAACCAAGAGATCATGCTGGTTTTTGTTGGGGTAGACTTAATTTTCTTCACAGCAGCCAGTATGGAGTTATATTTTGAATTTGTGCTGAAAACAGGGTTGATAACACACAGATGTTTTTGTTATTGCTGAGCAGTGTTTGCACATCGTCAAGGCCTTTTCTGCTTCTCACACTGACGCCCAGCAAGAAGGCTGGGGGGACACAAGGACCTGTGAGGGGACACGGCTGGAACAGCTGACCCCAACTCACCAACAGGACACTCCTTACTAGAAAGCCTCCATCGTGCATTTCCTGGTTTCCTAAGGATTAGTCCCATGCTTGTTCTCCGTATACATTTGCATCCTAATAGAATCTTTAATTACACAGTTTCATAGAACTCCTTACTATGTGGAAGTTATAGTATTTAAAAAGAACAAAGTAAAAGTTGGCTGAAAGAAAGTTTTTTAATGTTCAAAGTGTTGAAATAACACCCAGGAAGACTGGGGTTTATTCTTAATTCAATCAAAGGCTTCTTCAGTGTTGCTGAAAGAGATTTTTTTGTTTTTTATAAGTCACAAAGAAATTAAAAAACATTTGCATTGAGAATTCAAATTCCAACATTTCACTTAAGTTCTGCTTGGTTTTGTAGCCTTAATGCTTTTAAAACATTGCTTTAAAATTAATTTTAAGTTCTGACACAGTTTTGCCATGTTATCTCAGTGCTTCAGGGAAACAAGGAAAACAAAACAGCAGCAACTGAAACTGCTTAACAGTAGATTTCAGAAGAATGATGTAAGATGTGGTAATATATGTCTAGTTTGCTTTAACACATGGGATTATGCATGTAAAATCTGTGTTATCATAATGAAATGTAAAGCTGGGAATGGATATCTGTCTGAGCAAAGCTTCATGCTTTCTTAAAACGATTTCCAGGCTCTCTTCTTTTGTGCTTCCTCATCACTTGCCGGAAGCTAAAGTGATCATAAGATCTGTAGGTCACCAAAAAAAGGTGATTCATACTAGAAATAGGATCAATAGTCACGTAGAAGAAATATTTTTGTGGTGAAAAAGCTAATTAAGAGGCAGGGAACAAAATCAATCTCATATAATGTAGTTGTACTGTAGAACTGCAGGTGGCAGCAATAATTTCATGGTTCGTGGGCTGCATGTACATATTCTTTTTTCCTAAAAACTTACAGATCTTGAAGTATGTGTCAGGGATTGTGAAAACTGTCAGTCATTTCTCTCAGAATGAATTCTAAAGGGAATTACTGTTGAACAAGAATATATTTTTTGTAACAAAAGTCAACAATTTCACTACTAACAAGGGTCAATTATAATTTATATTTTATATATAGTATAAAATATATAATATATTTATATAGATATAGATATGTAAAGCTCAGCTGCACAGGAAAGCTGAGGGAATGAGCATGGAAAGGCCTGGATTCGTGGAATGTTAACAAGCCCCCAGAATAATTGTCCAGTCTTAAATTACTTTATGTGGTGTTTGTTACAAAATTAATAAGTTAAGTTTATAACAGCTACGGTTTGATATTTTAATTTGTTCCTCATCTTAATATTCCCTTGTGACTGGAACAAAAGATATTGTCTTTTATAGCTTTAGACCTCATATAATGTTTGACACTTTCTCAGAATTAATGTAAATTTTTCATTTCTCAGCTGAAATTATATGTACAAATCAAGCATTATACCTATGCAAACTGAGCAATACAAGACACTTTGTTTTCCACCAAGTTAAAAGTGTTTCTTTCACTGTCTGCTTCTGCTCTTTGTTTTAAGAGCATTGCAAGATGACTGCAGTACCTGTTTTTTGAAATGTGTGCGGTCTCTGTCTAGCATGAGACCAAAAAGCCAGGACATAAAATTACATGGCTTGGAGAGTGACAGGAGAATGTCACGCCCATCAGAGCTCCCCTAAATCAGGAACAGTTACATAAAACTGTTAACTTTGGAGGGAGAACAAGAGGTATGGTGGCAGCTGTAACTTTTATTATCCATAGTTAAGAGCTCTGTTCTATTCATAGGCATACGTTTCAATAGATCCTAATTCAGAAGGACAAGAAACTTGGACAAAAAGCCCTTCCAGACAGCAGAAGGTTTGACTGAAAAGTCCCTAGACAAACAAAAGCCTAGACTTCCCATGAAGTTGTTAAAAAATGATAGTGATGGTAAAGTAACATTATTATAAAAATAACTCCATAGAGCCCCAGCATCAGCAAGCGTGGAAATAAACCTGACACTTTTTTCCCTGTCAAGTTGTAGTTGAATTCAGTATAACAGTAAGGGTTGGGGTTTAGCACCTATAACAGCTAAGCACTGTTGCACACTGTTTACTAGCAAGTGTGGGTATGTATGAAGCACTTACATACCTTTTTTTGTGGGCATGGTAGATTTGGACACAGAACTATTCTTCGAGCCACCTTCTAAATGTTGGATACTATTGGTAATTATGTCACAAAGCATGTGTTCTGTACTTCACTAACATTCTTGATGCAATAGTATTAGTTTTTCAAATTACTGAACACAGATGACTTTTCAGAGTTGAGTTAGGTGCTTATGACATGACAGAAAAGTTGACAGTAGGAAATAAATTTTCAATTCATTTTAAATAGAGGCAGAGAAGGTAAGTTCTAGTCCTGGGTTTTAAGCAGATAAGAAGAAAGATCATGTATTTTTGCATTAGGAGATTTTATATAAAGAAGATATCTTTGGGATCAAATTGCTCTAGTGACTTCAGCAAAAGCAAGAAGAAAATTTTTGGAAAGCCCTTCATAGTTCAGGAACACTTCCAAAGGATCTACTTCTTTATAAGCACATTTCCTAGAAACAAAGAAAAAAATAAAACCCCTTCATAGAAAGGTTTACCTTCGAAATCAGAGAGAAAGAGAGAGAGCAATCTGGTGTGGAGATCACACTTTCAGATTTAGTTGGGAGTGGAATTTTAGTTGTGTAAAGAGCTGAGAAAGTAGGTTTACTAAGCAGTATGATAGCTGGAATCAGGGTGAACTAGATTAAAGAAAATCAATTGCACATTTTTATTGAGGATACTGAGTATGCAGTAACCTCAACCATTCCACTTTAAAGAGGGCACAGAAATGGAAAGAATTGAAGAATCTTGCACAACTGCTTAAATTGGTGCTAATATGATATACCTGATTCTAGAAAGTATTTGCAGGGAGTACTTTTAGCTTTTATTAAGTTCAAATTATAGCTCGAAAGTAGTTCTGGTGTCATGCAGCCAAGTTACCTTGGATCTGACCAGTATGAAAGGAATTCTGTGAAAAAGATCTGTTAGAAGCCTTGGCCAAGGCTGACTCTTTTTACTCCTTCAAAGAGGTGTCCAGGCAGAACACCTCACAGTCCAGAAAACTGCTTACAAACTTGCTGTCTTCTTTCCTTCTGAAGGTCCAGGAAAACTTGGAAGAATTTTATTATTGTCACCTTTGTAATTGTGCTCTGCTGCAATATCTGTGAAAAAGAATATTTGAAGTCAGCTATTCAGAATTCAATATATGCTGGGCTATACTATGAGTCTGCTACAGACCCAGAAGTTTTAAATTTCATCATGAGGCATGTTTCAACAATGGTCTTAGAAGTCACAGAAATTTTAAAAATCTGCAAGCTTGGGATCCACATTTTTCTGGATGGGAGATTGTGAGCATTTAAAATACATGTCCATGAAGCTGATTCTTTCTAGTATTTCAAACAGGATATGGTCCTTAATTTGACACTATACTTGTAAAAAAAAGGCAAGAAATTAATTTATATTTGTCCGTATATTCTGAGTAGACTTTTTTTTTCATATTCCAGACAGTACTTCCATTTTATTAGCAAGATACTGGTGGGATAAAAGCAAGGTACTAAAATTATGGAGTGCTTTCAGATAATCATAGATTAAGGCTTAACAGCTATCTGTGATGAACACTCAGCTTAGGCACAGTTTAATGTTATTTTCTTGCTGTGTCAGACAGCTCAAAAGATTTATTTCTTGTGAAAAAGCAGAAGAACTCTGAATCCCAGCTTCCTCTCCACAAAAGAATGCTGAAAAAAAGAATAGTAGCAGTAAGTATTCTGATTAAAGCTGACTGTGAGTTGGTACTTCGAGAAATTTTGTCAAGAGCTGTGTAAGTGCTTGATTAATCATTACAAATTTATCTGTGGGCTACAGGAACCAGGCATAGTGAATTAGAGGGAAAATCGGTTTTCATCTCTTTCAAGGAGATGCTTCCTGCCATACTGAGGCAAATCTTCTGATGTAACTTGGCTCTTTATGCTGAAATCCTTCTTTGCAGTCAGCTGAGCCGAGGGTATTCTTAGCAAGTTAATATGCAGGTCAGTATAATGCAGCTGCTCTGCACTGTGAAAGTAGGACAGACCAGTTACTAGAAGTCACCAGGTTATTTCTTAACCAGAGGGGTGCTGGTTAACACTTGCCAGGATATGCCTCTGCCTTTTTTCCCCACATCACTGACAAAACAAAACGAGGAAGAAACCCCCTCCAGAATGGGTTTTTCAGCGCTGTGGGAGTTGCAATGACTTGTGATTGACAAATTTAAAACTGTTTCAGATGCTGACAGCCCAGGATTTCTTCTCTGCTTTATTTGGATTAGATATATCTGGAAGAGTGAAAGTACTTTTATTTTGTCAAATTCAAGTTACTTTTTAAATGTCTAGTGATTAAAATAAAATCAGCAAGTTCACTCTAGCCAGTAAAGTTTATTATGAAATTAAACTATGAAAAAAATTATGACAGAATGCATTTTCTGTTTCTTGTTTTGGCTGCCCTTCACAGTAGATCTACAAAGCTAAGTTGCAGGAGGGGGCATTCAAGGATTGGGATAGTAAAAGACGGGATTTTTCAGCTTTTCTTCCTCAGGGCTTAGCTGCTCTTCCTAATGACATACCTAAAATTGTGTTTCCTCAGACCATTTGTTCAAAATGAAATATCTCTTTTAGCTGTGGTTCTATAGAACTGTTCAAGTTTGTTTCATCTGACACAAATACAGTTCTGAATTTATACCAAAAATAACCATGATGGCTTGGCTTCCTTCTCCTTAGTAGTTCAAGACAGAAAATTACAGGGGGCCATTCTTTTTCTAGAAACCTCTGCAGTCACATTCCTATTATATTATTTAATTTGCATGTTATTTCCATCTTGATGAACTTCCCTGCATGTCCCTGGGTTTGTATGAATAAACATAATTACAGGTCATATGAGAAGTATTTCCAACTCTGCTTTGCAGTTTTGTAGAATTAATTTATTAAATAATACTGATGCACCTGGCATTTGAAGTACCTTTCTACATTGCCTTCTGCTCATCTGTTCTCACTTTTGGAACTAGAACCATAATAAGTCTGGCTTAAAAACCAGAATTACTAGTTAGTCACTGCCAACCAGACCTCTCTCAGAAGCATATCTAAATATGTCAGGAGATTTCTCTGGCCCCAAAAGCAGAACTTTAGAATATATCAATATAAAATGCATAATCAGAGTTTATTGTTTCACCTGCATAATTAGGATCTTCATCTAAAAGCATGTATTTTCATTGCCAAGTAGTCCAGATTTTAACAAAAGCATGTAATGTGTCTTACTAAATTCATGAAGATAAATGTTATCTTTGTAAGATTTCCTCTGGGTTGGTGAGTGAGAAGCTCAACATCTAGACTGATACATGGTGTAACTGTCCTACATAGGCAGTACTCTTTCAGAGCTCATTAGGAAAGCAAACCAAGAAATTATCACACAATACAGAGTCCTTCTTGCAAATGTTAATTTTGGCAGTACAGAGACAGCTTAGTTAATGTTGTACTAGTAGCATCTGGGAATGATGCAAGGACATTAGGTATGCAACTAGTGTTTCAAAGCATGTACAATTAGCATCTCAAACAAGGCACTTACAAAGAGTGTAATTGGATAGCTGATGAATTGAGAATGCTTCTTCACAATTTCTTTGATTTGCCTTTTCCCCAAGTATTCTCTTTGGTCTTCCTTCAGATATAGGATAATCTTTGTTTTACAGTCATGTGGTCCCCCATTAATGAAATATGTGCGTTTTAGTGACAGCACAAATGGATGAATAGCAACCATCTTCCTGAAATTAAGAGTTAATACAATTGTAATAAGAAATTCTTAACCATCACTGACTAGCTGATAATGCTGAGCTGGTGTTTTATACCAGTTCTGGGCTCCAACAAATGCAACAACTAAAGCAATTATACCATTTCAATGTGTATTTCCCCCAGCTTTCATAGCCCTCAAGAAGCACAGCATAACAACATATGAACTGCAAGAGGGAGTCTATAATGCAGAAATTCATTAAGTTCAACCTTTCTCTTTAAATGTTACACATACCAGAAATGAAATGCAGCAGTGGTGCTGTATTGTGTGATGCACTTTCATTCTCTGCTACACAAAGTTCAGCCAATGGTTATTACTGAGCCAGGCAAATTTGCTGCTAAAGGTAGAGATCCTGTGCCATCAGACTGTGCACCTGTGCTCCCACTCTGTTCTGCAGAATGTTCACTTGACTCTCACCACCCACGAGACAGAGAACAACGAATTCCAAAAATAATTACCCTTATCAATGACAGCAAGAAGCCTGGAATGAAGGTGACTTTCCTACTGCCTGTCTTTGCTTTGTGACCACAGTCACTTTTGCAACCAGGGAGGCAGAGACGAGGCTGACCTCAAACTGACCATTCCCAGAGACACCAGCACAAGCCATGTTTCTGTAGAAGCCCCACTGCTGTACCTTGCAGTAGTCATGGGATCAGCTTTGGTCACCCTGTGGTCAGGATGAATCCATGATGGTCAGAATGCAATTGTATTTGTCAGGTCCATCATTCCCAGGATCCAGCTTGTTTGGATCAGTCCCAGACTCAAGTCTCCTTCTGTCCAGGGATCACAACAGAAGGCTTGAGCATTCTCAGGCTACCCTTAAGAATCCAGGCAGTGTTTTACTGGCTGAGTCACATTAATAGCCAGATTACTTGCAACCAATGATTTGCTAACTGCTTCCCTCAGAAAGTTTTTCTTGCTGGAACAGAAAGTGTTGATGAGCAGTTATTTCAGCCTGGAAGGCAAGAGTCTGCTCCTCTTCATCCATGGGCTGATCTTCAGCTTGCACACACTCAGTGTTAAAAAGGATGCACAGAGTTGAAACCTCTCTGCATGTACACCCACACATACAGACAAGAGACAGTGGCACATGTGTTTTTAAACTGAAAAAATACAAATAATTTGTCTTGAGAGCATATGGCAGAAAAATTTAATTATTGTTTCAGAGGTATCATTAATAATCCAGTACACATTTTAGGTTTTTCACTTTTCTCTGATTTCTCACTTAAGATAACATAGGATGAATAATTGTTTAATCAAGAGGGAATCAGTAGGCTTTTTAATATAATCATATTAGATTGCATTATAAAATAAGAAAAGTAATAACAGGATTTGTTATCACAAATTAATTTCACTTGTACATTCTGGGACATCCCAGAGACAAAATTTTGCAGTTATGAAAAAATAACAAACATGAGATTTCCACTCTCCTTTAACTGAAACACTACCTCAACAGGAATATTCTGAGGTAACTCTTTTACTTTAAAAATAAGCTTGAAATTTCTCTGGGGGAATGAGAGATACTGGCTTAGTTGGCATAATGATGAGACTAATATAGTTTTGTTTATAGTCCCTTCAAGTCAGAATAACACTGCAAGGAAACACATTTTATTGAAGGGACGTGTTATAGTGCGAAGTCCCTTCTCTTATCATTTAACAGAAACCAAGTCTGAAACCACCTAAAGATGTGGATTTCCTCCTTAAGATAGGCTCTTATTTCATGTTCTTATTTAAGTTATGCCTAAACAATCCCCTTTATTCACCTCTTATGATAAAAGACCACAAGGCCCTTGTGTCTAGCTACTAGCTGTTTTTATTTTGCCCCCAATTCTCTCCTGTCACAGCTGTGGGCAGGAAAGTAGACAAGAAACAGAATAAATTATAATTTAAACTGACTAGAAATATTACTATGAGTTTTTGTTTGAATTTTCCAAAGGGAAGTGATGGAAAGAAACATACTGTAGCCACATTTCAGCTCACATTAGAAGAGCAACTAATCTTCATCAGCTAAGTCTGGCAGTAAAAGAATCACTGTCATCACTCATCTTTCTGCAGAATTTATGTAGGTAACCTTCAAGCCACCACAAAAATAAAAAGTCAGCCCATCCTTTGGTTTAGACTTGCAGCAGGAGAAGGAAAGTAGAGAGAAACTGAACAAGACTCCTTAGGCATGGAGCAAATCAAGGCAGCCGTGGAGAGTGTCTTATTCTGACCTACCATATATCAAAGGCTGACAGGGTTTGCTAACCCATGTACTAGAGGCAAGCAGCCTCCTCGTTTCTTTTTTACAGACTAACATCATGATCGTGCACTTCAAAAGAGCTTCATAAATATTTATTCTTACAGAAGGTAAGTAAAATGCTACCTCCTCAAAACAGTGTTAATTTATATTGATATTGCACAAATGTAAACAATAATGTTAAGGGTAAACTTACAGAATGACAGAGTGTTTGAGGTTGGGGGGAACCTCTGGAGGTCATCTCATTTCTCCCTGCTCAAGCAGGGCCACCTGGAGCAGGTCACCCATTACTGTGTCCACTAACAGCTGCTCTGAAACGAACTAATTAATGGGTGACATCCCTTTGCAATTACAGAAAGTGGGCCACAGCCCTCCCAGAAAAACACTGAAACGTAAAGTCTCTGTAGGAGCACCTGTTTTAGCCCTGGCACACACAGCCTCAGCTCAAACCAAGGAACAGAAATGGAAGCTATCTCTGCCTGTGAATGGGAGTGACTAAAGTGCACTGATGGGCTGTGCATGCTTCTGGATGCAAATGAAGAGAGTAGCACCCTGACTTGCGAGATTAATCCATTAAAGCAAAAGAGAAGCTTATGAACCATGTTACTTGCCATGCTAAGGAGGTTTCCTCCCGGGTGTTCGTGCTGCTGCTGCAGAGGGAGGAATACGGGTCTCTGTGCAACCCCTGCCACCTATCTAAGAGCTGGGACGTGAGTGCAGCATCAGGTCTGTCCAGTTTGCAATGCTGTTAGAATTCACCAGATGGGGCTAATACAGCAAATATAAATATTCTCTATAGGAGTCATACTGAACAAATATATAGAGATGGGTAGAGAGAGCAATACATATTTGTGTACATGGCATAGGAGTTTTAACCTTACAAAAGTTGTTTGTTTGGGTTTTTTTTTTAAGTTAACCCCTTCAAGGAGTCTATTTTTTTAAATAGATACTTTGTTACGTTAATATCCTGTTAATCAAATGTTTAATTATTCAGCCATTCTCTCCCAGCCCACAAACCAATAGATGTCTTAGGAAATCTATAGGTTGGATCAGGCTTAGTTATTTTAAAATTTTTAAAACTCTAAACAACTATAAAACCACATATATAAAAATTGAAGGTCTATGTTGAGATCAATTCCTAATTATTGTGCTTTTATCTCTGTTTAACTAAAAATACAAATGAAAGTTGTAAAAATCAGTTTGTTTATAAATGTGCACAGCTTTCCCTTTTCCTGTGGTATACTGATGCAGAGACTGATCCTGTCACATCAGTCCACCCCCCAGATTTATTTTCCTGTAGAGACCAAACATATTTAGACATCACAGTCAAGTTTTAGTTAACTGATTTTAAAAAAAAAAGGAAATACTTGTATGCCAGTGCATCTATTGAATGTCCTCATCTCTGTCAAATCACTGAATCAGGAAGTTAGTATTTGAAAATTGAAAGTAATTGCCTGTGAAAGATGTCAGACTGGTGCTCTCTGTATTTTACCATGCCCATAAGAAGCAATTCTATCATTTTTACTATCAAAAATGATGAAAATACGTGAAGATTTAGTATGCATCTACCCCATGTCTGATTGTAGCTTGTTATATGTACTCATGAGAAGAAAAATGACAGTGAACAAATAGACTTCAGATGGGATTTAGCTCAACCAACAGAACAGCTATTGGAAAATGACATAAATCTTGTTATACCTAGCACACGGCCTTAGAAAGATGGAGGCTAAAGACAAGGAATGTCACAGGAATGTGCATGCTTGATTATGTGACTACTGGTAAGTGCTTGTTACATAAGAACAATATTGTATGAGCTTCATAACGATGATCGTTTCAGATAAACCAGAAAAGCAAGGACCTAAGAGCCTACTCTACACAGGTAATCTTTTAAACCACACTTCTATTTAGTAATACCATTCTTGCTCTATGTACGTAGCGAGAGAGAAACTGAACAAGTCTCATTAGGTATTGCGGCCGGGTTGGGGTCTGTGCTCAGACCCGGGAAGCCGTGACCGACCAGAGAGAGCGCCCCGCAAGGGACAGTCCCCCCGAGGTCTGCGGCGGTCCCTCAGCCGCCGGGCTGCCTCCGCAGAGGGGTGCCTGTCTCAGCGGGCTGTCAGCTCTCTAGTGATTTCAGCAAGGGTGATTTCAGCTCTCGTTCTGCGAGGCAACCCCAGGCCAGACCAGGAGGAGAGAGACGAGAGGCTCGTTTGGCCATTCCACATGGGGCAGCTTTATTAGTCCCGCTCTCTGCAAAGGGTAGGCTAGGGACGAGGTCTCCGATCTCTAAGGGAGAATAGGGTAGCTCTTAGAGGGATACAAGGGTGGGTAGGAGAGGGTAGAAGCCAATGGGTTACAAAGAATCTACATAGGGTCTCCCAGAGGATCATGGTTCTTGTTTTCGCTCACCCTCACCGGGAAGCGCTGCCTTTTCCAAGGGGATCTTTATGGGAGGTTGTGCAATCCCTCCAAGGCAGGGGCTGGGCGTACCCCACAATTAGGCATGGAGAAAGTCAGACTTCCACTTAGACATGCACTTAGGCTGCTGAAAGCCTGAGTGATGATAATTTTTTATGATTAATTAAATTTCGTGTATGATGAAATTATAAGGTACATATGGTATTATGTAAGAATACATACATCATAATAATAAATACCCCTTCCCCTCAGCCAACCTGTCTGGTAGATGACAAAACCCCAATCATAAAAAAAACTATCCCACTTTGAGTTACACATAATCTTCCTATATACGAGTAAGTTCTGGACACCAGATGGATGGCAAAGCCTTGTGAATTTAACTTATGCCCTTCTTGACTTGCAAATGAAAATCAGTGACCACATAACCATAATGAAGCCAGAACATAATGATGACCAGAATGGAGCCAGCACATAATTCAGGGAAATAAGCTCTCCTTTCTTTATATGTGCAATGATTCAACCAGCAATGAATGAAGTCAGTGCTATGCAGTATCCAGAGCTCCCATGCTTCAGTAAGCCTATGGAAAAACTCATAAAAATTCCCATTAGACGATCATTTATCTAAAGCTTCAATGCTTCATCTGAAACAATTTGGAGACAGTCGTTCCAGACATGGAAATGGAATTATGCTTATGACACTGATGGAGAATCTTCTCCTATGACTGGACAGAAAGCAAATAGCCATGCTTTTTCTGAAGCTCCCTGCACCCTTTGAGATGTGAGAAAGGTGATAAGGGAATGAAGAATCTGCTAACACGTTTTCAGTTCCTCTTTGAGTAATACACCAAAGCAACAGAGAAAGATCTCACCATCAGTTAGGTAGATGACCTGGGGGAGACTGAAGAACCTGGTATAAATTTAAGATATACATGCACATAGCTGTCTTAAGTGCAAAATGTTCAGCAGCTCCTGAATCTGGTCACATTTAAAATTCAGTCACTGTTTTTCTTTTTTCTTTTTTTTTCTTTTAAGTGCTGGTAATGCTTCCTTTTCCTTGACTGTTAAAGTCTACTCTTTCCAAGGACACTTTTCTCAGCTTTCCTTATTTCTTGTTCTGCTTAGGGACTCCTAAATCACACACTGGCAGCCACTTTTCTTGCATGGATGGCTGTTAACTCACTGTTGCTCACACCAGATGCAGGTCGCTTGGCTGACCTGCAACACCCATCAGTAACCAACCATGCATTATCATAACTCAATAACCACAAGCTTCCCAATGAAAACCAGCTGAGTGAAATAGCCAGTTCTGATGAAAGAGAAAATAATTTTGAAACACATATTTGCTGAATGTATTGTTTCTTAAGTTACAAACATGCAAGAGTCTATTGCAGACCACACTTTAGGAGTGTTCTTGGCTTTCTCAATGGCACTGCGTTCTCACACTGCAACACTGTCTAGAAATTCCAGTTTTGTGAGAAACTGAGTTGCTGCAGCTGGCCAATAATCAGACCTTATTTATTCACAGATTGTCATTCCTCAGCTGATTACAGCAGTACTGAGTATATATGGATAATATGTCTTCCCTATTTAGGGAGTTTTGAGAAGTACATAATGCTGCAGCACATCTTAGAAACACAAGCTATTTGTAGGTATATCAAACCAATCTCTCTGGCTTTCCATAGAATTTAAATTAAATTCATTATCTTAGTCTCATCTTCAGAGAACATAATTTCCAGGACAACTACGGCCTCAAGATAATAACTGTTGTTGACAAGAACAGCACTCCTGGCTATGGAGGCAAGGTAGTCTTTTCAGGAGACAAATCACAGAGAGCTGATTGCGAACAGCAGAATGAAGTTTTCCAAAGACACAACAGCGTTCACCCATCATCCTATCCCAGCTGCAAAGCAGACTTATTTTACCTTGCCTTCTTCAAGCCAAATGTCTGTTTTTAAGAATATCCATTTGTTTCTCAGTAATTTTCAACCTCCCCCACCCCCCCCTCCA
>NW_008237222.1:9893766-9897817 GCF_000691975.1 Corvus brachyrhynchos
CAGTTGTTTCGCATTACATCACCCCCCCCCCCCCCCCCCATGGAAACAAAACATTTCACATGCTCTTGCTCCTCTTGTGGAGGGATGCAAGTACAAACAACATGCAATGTGTTCTAAGAGAGCAGAAACATCCTTGGTAACACCCTTTTACTTTGTAATACATAATGCATTACATCATGTATTTAATGTTAAATGTATGCAGTGGTTAAAAAGAGATGCCTAATGCAAATAAGAAACTATGAAACTATGCCAAAACCAATATTTTCTCATGATGAAAGCAAGTTAAATGTACTTTTAAGACCATGTAAGTTCTTGGAAACATATTTCCAACATGGCCATCCTTTTTCTTCTCCCCGTATTAAGTAGAACTTGCATGCCAACCTCTCACCAGCACCAATCCTTTGCCTAGTTCAGATGTGTCACGTGCATGTCTGTGTAGCTCTGTTAGTAACTCACATACATAAAAAAATTGTTAAAATTTGACATATTGCAGAGCTTTTTGACTCTCTTGACTCTTAAGCCAGTCACACTGAATGCCTAAATAAGTTTGGGCATCAGAAGTCCCAGAAAGACTTGACAGGCCTGCTATAGTTGACAGACAGCGCAGAGATGGTTTCCTGATTTCTGGAGCATAATCTTCAGGCAGTGCATGCTAGAATAGATAGTTTGCCTGATGGAGTATGGCTGTAATCACCATCCTCTCTTTTTTTGTCTCAGAAAAGCTGGTAAAAGCATCACTAATATCAGTTGTTGCACTTTCTGGGAAGTAACAGATGGCATTCAAATTCAAGTACAGGAAAGTTTTGTTCATAACTGTACTTGGATTGCAGTTTCCTCATGTCCAGTAAAAGCACTATTAATATTACATTCTGAAAAGTTGCAGGACCAACTTATGCCCTGCATAAAGCAATCTCAAAGGACCACACTATTTTATTACTGTTAGTGAATTTTGCTCATGTGTGTTTTCCAATTTGCCAAAACAATTTGCAAAAAGTAAAGGCACGATACAGCAGTGATTGTGACTGTCTTCAGTTTATTGCTTGTGTGGTGCATACAAAACAACTCATCCGGGTGTCCTCATGGGATCATTTCAGAACTATCATTCTTGGTTAGCTTGAAACAGAAGAATTTACAAGTGGTACAGGGAATTTTTCATAAGACTTATCTCTGTAGTCTCTGTTTCCCCTAGTATTTTGATGAGCATTGTTGTTGGGGCTGTACAATAGCGTTCTTGTGACTTGCAGCTGTGTTTTTCAAATGAATATTTGTCTTGGATTCTCAGTGGAATCTCTCAGCAGCTTTTATTGATGTTTCTTGTAAATGTTAAACACTACATAAATTCTTTGACTCTCTGCACCATCATCTACTGCTGATAACCAGGTACTTGTATACTTTGTTTATTCTTCAGATCACACTCGTTCCATCAGTGACAGATGGCCTGCTGTGGTTTCAGTACGATTTGCATTCCACACAGTCCCTCTACCAAAGTTGCCTGCTTTCTTCTTCAAAGTGATCTATTCAATGTTGTCAATGGGTAATGAACAAGACATACTGAATATCCCTGCTTGGAGCAACCCTTTTTAAAAAAAATTTGTTGTTGTTGTTACATCCTTATCTGTTTTGAATAAGACATACTGAATATGCCTGCTTGGAGCAACACTTTTTAAAAAAAATTTGTTGTTGTTGTTGTTACATCCTTATCTGTTTTGAATATTACTATTTAGAGATCCATGCTCATCCTGCTCTTCTTTGTTGACTGAAAATATTCTGACTTTCTCTCTGGAAGTCATTAATTTCTCATTAATGAAATTTCTGTATGAAACAATCACTCTTAAGATGATTTTTTAAAAAAATTGTGGGTCTGCTTACTTACTTTATGGGCTTTTAGGAGGTCATCAACCATCTGGCAGGGCTGGCTGATAAGCTGGCAAGATCTATTGGTCATTATTGATTGGCTTTATCTTAAGAATTTTAAGCAAGTCTTCAATACCTGGCCTTTTAGAAGTCTAATTATCTGTACTTGTTCAGATATTCACTCAGATACATACTCTTTTCTGGTGATTTTTGGCTGTTTCATGTCTCTTAGCTTCCTTGTACTAATATTTTGATGGTCAGCAGCAAGACAGTCTTCAGCTACAAACAAAATCTCCTTGAATTAAATTGACCTGAAACTAAATCTCTTTAACCTCCTGCAGTCTGAGTGGACTTCTTCAGCTGAACTGATCTAATGGAAAGAAGGAAGGTCCTGCTTCCCTCCAGCTCTGCTGTCCATTGCTGTCCCCTCCCTTAAGCAGTCGGTGTTCTTAGTTTAACCCAATTCATTTCACATTTGCAAGGAGTTTAATTCTCTATCCATTTGTCTTTCAGAAATGGCTCCTCATGAGGTCAGAAGAGCACTGCTGCTGGTAAAGGAAGCAGTAGCAGCAGATAGTCACAGTCCAGAAAGAAGAGAGCAGTACAGTGCTTTTTGTAGCAGTCACATTAGAGCCACACAGCAGGAAACTGTACCTTGAAAGTGTTTCTTTTGTTGTTAACATAAGATGATCTAACTCTGTGCTGCTTATCTTCCCCTAGTCGCACATTCCCAATTTCTTCTTTAGTTTGACTCCAGCAATTCTGTGGTGAGTTGGATCAACCCGGTTGCTGATCAAGACTTTGCTTACCTGAGAACTCATAATTTCTGTGTGTGTGTTAATTTTCAGGTGGATCTGACTCACCCTTTGGTTGCATGATTACTAGACTTGATGCAAGGCAGGTAAGAGAAATACCTGTCCAGGAGGGGTCAAAGCCTTTTTTACAGCTGGAGATCAGTCTTAGATCAGTTTGAGTCAGTCAGTAGGCTGTAGTGAGAAGAACTCTTAAAGCTGAAACTTGTCAGAAGAAATAGGCCTGCCTCCCTGCCCAGTGAATACAATCCTTCCCAGTCCTGTGCCACCTCCACCTGGCATTGATCTGGTTCACCATGCAACACAGCTGGCTGTATGGTGGCAGGATGATCAGAACAAGGAGGTGAGTGATCTGAAAACCAGTTTTTCAGGTTCACACCTCAGGCCAACTCCCAGGCCTGGCTCTGCCTGCAGCAGGTTGGAGGCTAGTGCAGAGCTGGAGGGATGGAGGTAGCATCTCCATCAGGGGCAGCGTGAGCTTGGCATGAAACGTCAAATTACAGCTGCACACCTGGATTTGCTATCCCTAAGCTGATGGACATTCACAGCGGGGTCCACAGCCCCACTTCACCAGGCTTCCAGGTGCTGGCAGTTCTCTGTGGGCAAAGTTGGCCAGGGCTGTGGCAAGCAAGCCAATGGAGGTGGCCAGGGCGGTGATGCCTCACTGTGGTGGCCCCATGGTGAGTGGGGACTCTCACCTGGGAGCCATTGCCCCAAAAACAGCGCTGCATATGGACACCTCCTGGCTCTGATCTGGCACCTCCAGCAGCAGGACCACCTCACCCCACACTGTGCCCGGGCAGATACCCGCATCCTGAGGTGGCAGGTCCCTGTGGGCACACAAAACCCCTGCTCACAACCCCCTTCACCCTCTCTCCCCCAGAGCAGCTGCCCCGTGGAGCCACCATGTCGCGTGACCCTGCTGAGGCCACATCTGCAGCGCTGTGTCCAGTTCTGGGCGCCGCAGAAGGAGAGAGACACGGAGCTCTTGGAGTCGGTCCAGCGGAGAGCTACAAAAATGATTAAATTACTGGAGCATATCTCTTATGAGTAAAGGCTGAGGGAGCTGGGCCTGTCCAGAGAAAAGCTGACTGAGAGGGGACCTCACCAATGTGTATAAATATCTAACGGGGGTGAGGGGGTGTCAGAGGATGGAGCAAGGCTCTTCTCGGTGGTGCCACGGGCAGAAGCTGATGCCCAGGAAGTTCCACCCGAACATGAGGAAGAATTTCTTTACTGTGCAGTGACCACACTCTGGAACAGGTTGCCCAAAGAGGGTGCGGACACATCCAAGAGTCCTGTGGATGTAGTCCTGCACTCCGGGATGACCCTGCCGGCGCAGGGAGGTTGCCCACGGTGCCCCACTGCGCTCCCTCCCTGCCCGA